>NC_091331.1:33721377-33803361 GCF_038502225.1 Cherax quadricarinatus
AATATTGACTCCCTTCTGCTACAACACAACTGTCAACATATTATAATTGTTGGTGACCTCAACCAGCACCTTATACAGAGGGACTTTGATGACCTTCTTGCAGTGTTTGACATGAGAGACTTTGTTGATTTCCCTACTCATATCTCTGGCTCCTCCCTTGACCCAGTAGTGAGTGATCTGGCAGAAGGCATAGTCACTTGTCAACCCCTCGGCTACGTTGGATCGTCTGACCACAAGGCTGTTTTTACCACACTTAAGATCCCAACAGAACGAGGTGAGGAGTCCACACGCACAACCTGGCTATGGGAAAGAGGTAATTGGCCAGCCCTTTGCTCTGAGCTCGCCACCACCGACTGGAATGCTCTTCTCCAGGGGGATGTTGACAACCAAGTGAAAGCCTTCACTGGACACATCCTTAATCTGCAACAAGAACACATTCCTCACCGGCAATATGTGACAAAGCCTACAGATCAGCCTTGGTTTGGCTTTCGTTGTAGAGAGGCTGCTACTGCTAAGTACAAAGCATGGCGAAGGTATAAGAGACATCCTACCACCTATAACAGGAACTTGCACATGCAAGCCTGTAGGCATATGGGTGATGTTCAAAAGTGGGCCATTGCTAAATGGGAGTTGGACACTAAAAGAAAGTTAGCATCAGGTAGGGTAGGCTCCAAAACCTGGTGGTCCCTGGTCAAGGACAGACAAGGTTATCTGCCTGATGAACTTATTCCACCTCTAAATCGACAGGATGGGACCACCTCTACTAGTAGTCAAGAGAAAGCGGACCTCTTTGCTGAACACTTTGCTACCAAAATGCAAGTTCCTGATCCAGCAAGGGACCCTCCTTGGCTAGCTGCAAGAACTGTGTCAAAACTGTCAGGGGTGACAATAAGGCAGGAGGAGGTGCATTTCCTTCTTAAATCACTTGACCAAGAAAAGGTTGTGGGCCCAGACAAGTTGAGCCCAAGATTGTTGAGAAGCTGTGCAGACCAGCTAGCAGCACCTCTAACTCGCATCTTTCAGCACTGCCTAGTACAGTGTAAATGGCCCTCTCCATGGAAAGAGGCAAATGTAGTCCCTGTTCACAAAAAGAAGAGCAGAGCAGAAATCAGCAACTACAGACCGGTGTCACTCCTGTCAATCACTGGTAAAATCCTTGAGACAATAATCTCAAGACAAATGACAGATTTTTTTGACTACCACTCACTACTTTGTGATCGTCAATATGGCTTCAGGAAAGGTTACTCTGCTGCTGATCTGTTGTTAAACCTCTCCATTAAGTGGCACCAGTCACTGGATGAATCCAAAGTCAGCTGTGTGGTAGCACTGGACATTGCTGGCGCTTTCAACCGGGTGTGGCACCAGGGCCTCTTAGCAAAACTTCAAGCACTGGGAATTGCAGGCTCTACGCTATGTCTCCTCAGTGATTACCTTCATGGTAGATCTCTAAGTGTAGTCCTCAATGGAACGGAATCAGCAAGGCATCCTATTGGGGCAAGCGTTCCACAAGGGAGTGTGCTGGGTCCACTGTTATGGAATGTCTACTTCAACGACCTTCTTCATCTCATCCCAGAATCACATGCATATGCAGACGACTGTACACTGACATTCACTTATCCAAGAGAAGAAATGCCAGCTGCTCTAAGGTACATCAATCACCAGCTGAGAGCTATATCAGCTTGGGGAAATAGATGGCAAGTAACATTTGCACCTGAGAAAACGCAAATGATGTTCGTCTCTAGGCACCATGATGGTAATGCTGGTGCAGTAGTAAGGATGAATGGGAGGATGTTGGAACCTGGAGAAGAAGTTGATATCCTTGGGGTGAAATTTGACTCCAAACTAACCATGAAGAACCATGTTGTAAATCTTGCAAACAAGGCAGCCAGGAAGCTTACAGCACTTCGCCGTATCTCGCATCTGCTTGACAGTAGGGGTTGCAAGATCCTGTACGAGGCACAAGTATGCTCACACCTTGAGTATGCTCCACTTTCTTGGTTTGCCTGTCCCCCCTCTCATCTGCGACTGCTTGACAGAGTAGAGAACAGAGCAAGACGTCTCATCTCTCGCCTGGACCCATCCTGGATAGATCTGTCATTTCAGCAGAGCCTTCAACATAGGAGGGATGTGGGTGGCCTTACTGTTATGTACAAGGCCAATATTGTCAAAATACCACACTTGGATCCACTTCGAGGACAGCGTGAAACAAGCTTTTATGCCACAAGACGGGCAGAAAGCAGCAACTTCACTCTGGCTGTACCCTTCTCCAGAACATCACTCCATCTGAGATCATACATACCCAGGATGACTCGAGTATGGAACACGTTCGTACAGCATAATGATGTCAACGAGATAACGTCAGTTGATCAAATGAAAATGCTGGCCCACAGATGGCTCCAACTTCATCCTGTTCCCTACTTGTATGTCTCATAACAATAAAAATGCTTTCAAATGAGCTGATGTAGGTAACAGCTCTTAGCTTGCCAATAAAGTTAGGAATCCTTAACCTGTAAATAGCTGTCAATAAAGCTAGGGATCCTTAACCTTGTCAAACCCTGTGTAAAAAAAAAAAAAAAAAAAAAAACGTGAGTGGGTGAGGGGAACGGGAGGGAAAGAGGCTATGAGAGGGAGAAACGCGAGGGAGGGAAAGGTAAGAGGGGGTGAAAGGTCTATGGGGGAGGCGGTCAAATTCCAAGGATCAGCTGTGTGTACTCACCTAGTTGTGGTTTCAGGGGTCGAGACCCAGCTCCTGGCCCCGAGTGTGTATGTGTGTGTGCTCGCGTGTGTGTGTGTGAGCACGTCAGTTGTTTATATGTCCCAGAAAATACAATTCACTTCTGTGTATCCGTAATACTAATGAGATACCATTAACACTGAGAGTAGTTCTAATAATTATAATACTAGCGTGTGTTAACAAGTCATGATAATCGCTCTGGAGCAGGGTTTAGATTGCGAGTTACCAGTGACCGCAGGGCCTGGCTATCACTCAGACTTCCCCCCAACCACAAAACAGGTGATTTGTACGTTACTGGTCAGAGGGGACGTCCATCCAGGTGCCTGATGTACGATGCTCGCTGTACGATGCTTGCTGTACGATGACTCGTGCACCTCTCCCTTCCGCCACTGGCTTCTTCGCTATTCTTATCTCGTTGCCCTTTTGAGTCCTCATTTACCACACTTATCACTTGTATACTGCTACTTTTATAATTTACACTTCACTTTTGGTAAGTACACTACTTATTTGTGATGACACCCAACCTGTTATGGCGGCGCTACTCCCTCAGGCCTACTGCTGCCACCACCTCTGCTTATATATATTTATGTATACATATATATATCCCCTTTCTGGCTAGCTTGTTCACGCTGTGTGCTACATCACATTTTGTCGTTACCACCCTCTCTTAATTCTATTTGGTCTTTTCTCTTTAGTCACTCGCTTTGTACTTTGTATATGTGTAACAATGTGGCAACAGGTGCCAACTAGGCCTCAACGAACTGGCACTTTGAAATTTTGTTGTATAATTTCAGGCTTTCCCTCGCCTTTACTTTATTTATTTTTGCTAATACATTGGTTATCACTTGTAGGGTTGTTCACTGACGTTGTCACTAACACTGGTTGCTTCTAGCTGCTAAAACACGCCCTAAAAGCACTAAGATTCTCGGAGCCTGGCGCTTGTGACCCACTACACTGGCGCTTATCCTGTGTGTGTGTGTGTGTGTGTGTGTGTGTGTGTGTGTGTGTGTGTGTGTGTGTGTGTTTGTGTGTGTGTGTATGTGTGCATGTCTGTCTGTCTCTGTCTGTCTATCTGTGCGCGCGTGCGCATATGTGTGAGTGTATGTGTGTCCTCACCTAGTTATACTCACCTAGTTGTGGTTGCAGGGATTGAGTCACAACTCTTGGCCCCGCCTCTTAACTGGCCGCTACTGGGTCACTCTTCCTGCTCCATGAGCTTTATCATACTTCTTCTTAAAGCCATGAATGGATTCTGCCTCCACTACATCGCTTCCCAAACTGTTCCACTTCCTGAGTACTCTGTGACTGAAGAAATATTTAATAACATCCCTGTGATTCATCTGACTCTTCAACTTCCAACTGTGACCCCTTGTTGCTGTGTCCCATATCTGGAACATTCTGTCTCTGTCCACATTGTCAGTTCCTCTCAGTATTATATATGTCATTATCATGTCCCCCCTACCTCTCCTGTCCTTCAGTGTCGTCAGGTCCCTTAACCTCTCCTCCTCATTACGACCTATATCATATCTTGTATATTTATTATCCTTTGTTTCTTAAAATATGTTTCTTAAAATATGCTTTTTAAAATATGTATTACCTACAACCAAGCTCCTTTCTAAATACAAAATTCAATCAACGGCCCCCACTATCATTTACACCTGGCACCCCAAACATACCCATCGCACCCTCTCTAACCCTCTCTATGTACATACATACATAAATACATGTTATAATTCATATTACACTGTTCTAAACATTAATGTCCTGATATTAAATTAGCGATAAAAACTCATTACACTAGAAAATTACTCTTAATGGTTGAGAGTTTAATGTTGCCTATGTTGTTCTGAGAACTTACAGTACCAGCAGACACTAGCGTTAAATCAATAAAAGAAGTAAGTATTTATCACACTGTATGTTTTATTGTATCTCAGACTGTGTCTGACTCTGAGACGAGTTGGTTCCACTTACTTCTTTCTCTGAGGTGTTTTACATACTTGTAATACTTGGGAAACATTGGGAATACCTAGCAGTTAACTGCCTGAATTTCTGTTATACATATACAATATACAAGACTATTTATTTGCTATACGCCTGGGAAATATGTCACATCAAACAAAAAACGTCCCTGGATCCTGGCCATGGCATATTCTAGTGATTGCTTGTCAGTTTCTTGGTATATTTCCATACACCTTGTCTGAGTCACAGTCTCGCTGTTGTTACAAATTCAGCCTCATGATCTGCCTCTGGGGTGTCTTCGTTCAAACTACCCTCATCTCACGGTGTAGTTTAATCTTGAAAACGTTTCTGTTAAGACGAGTTACTCTTGACTTCGGAATGCAAACATACACTACTGCTATGTTATCATATTTTATATCCACTAGTGTTTTCTTGTTATTTCTGTGGGCAAACAGCGGGAAATTAGCAAAAATTTTGCAAGATATTTCTACGATTCTGAGAAGCTGTGAGCGAAGTAAAAGAAAACCTGTAAGCCTGATACTTAAATTCATAATATTTGCAGCCATATACTTAAAGCACAATATGAGAGTCTTCGGGATGAACACAGTTTTTGAGGTTACTTACATCTCAGTCTGTGCTGTGATATTTATTTTAAGTTGGACTGTACCACTTGAAATTTACATGTTGACATCAAAGCTGATTGTAAGGTATTTAGCTTTTAATGTAGAGAAAACTTTGAAAAGTTCCATTCTTCGGTACCATCCAGCGTCAACAAATCCATTTATGCACCCAAGTGGTGTTTTTATTACTGTTGACAACAAAATGCAAATCTACACTGCCTTAAATAACTTGGAACTCAAGATTCGTAAGGTAAGTCAATAATATTATATATATTGTGCCTAATAGACTGAGCTTGCCGAATTCTCTTAAAAATTAGTTTCAAAAAAAATTCTTTTACAAAATAATAGATAATTTTTGTTTTAATGGCAATGATATTAAGATTTTTGTGGACCATATTTAACTCAGAAACCTCACCTAACCTAACTTAGTCATTTTTTAACTAAATTCTGCTATGTATAACATACGTCAGTTTTAATTTGTTTAATATTACTTAAAATCAAAGATATATAACTTTTTCGTTATATTCAGATTGATTTCCGCTGATTTATCACACACACACAAAAAAATTCTTTCTGCTAGTTCGGCAAAGAACATTCATGCCGATATTCATGTGAACATCCGTCTGACCAGCTCAGTTCTGGTCTCCATATTACAGAATGGACATAAATTCGTTAGAAAACATTCAGCGTAGGATGACTAAATTAATACATAGCATTAGAAATCTTCCTTATGAAGAAAGATTGAAGACTCTTCAGTTACATTCACTTGTTAGACGAAGAATGAGGGGAGACCTGATCGAAGTGTATAAGTGGAAGATAGGTATTAATAAAGGGGATATTAATAAGGTCTTGAGGATGTCTCTCCAAGAGAGAACCCGCAGTAATGGATTTAAATTAGATAAGTTTAGATGTAGAAAGGACATAGGAAAGTATTGGTTTGGAAATAGGGTAGTTGATGAGTGGAACAGTCTACCTAGTTGGGTTATTGAGGCTGGGACTTTGGGTAGTTTCAAATTTAGGTTGGATAAGTACATGAGTGGGAGGGGTTGGATTTGAGTGGGACTTTCACATCAGAGCTTATTTCTTGGGTGGCATTGAAAATTGGGTTGGGCAAATGTTTTGTTAGTGGGATGAATTGTAAAGGACCTGCCTAGTATGGGCCAACAGGCCTCCTGCAGTGTTCCTCCTTTCTTATGTTCTTATGTTCTTATGATCATAACGGAAAAAATACATATCACAGACTTTATCTGATATTAAATAAATTTGAAGTGATCTTTGATGTTTTACCAGAATTAGGCTAAAATAAATTACGTTACCTCAGGTAAAATTGGATGAGGCTTCTCATTAGGTGTCGTTCAAAACCAGTTTTTTTTTATCCCATTTTCAATGGAAAAATTATTTATCAATTAAAAAAAAAGGAAGATAAATTCTTAGGACAGGTCTCACCAATTCGATATATATATATATATATATATATATATATATATATATATATATATATATATATATATATATATATATATATATATATATATATATATATATATACTGTCGTGATGAATAGGTAAAACTGGTCAATTAACAAGAACTCATTTAAAATTGAGTCCTTTCCACAATTTTCTCTTGTACATATAAAGATATATTTTTTCATTAATGTTAATACAAAGGACCTTAGGAAAGTTACGTAACATTATAACAAGCGCAATTAAATTTAGCTTAATCCAACTAAATGTATTTTAGATAAGTTGACAATAATTTAATAATAAACAAACACAACGAAATTTATTTTTTCGTTAAATTAGACATATTTTTGCTTGCTCTATTCGGCAAGAAGTGTGTTGCTATTTAAACCAAAATCGCAAGTTTCACATATTCGGCACGAGATACAAAATATATTATATTTTATTATATATATATATATATATATGTCGTGCCGAATAGGCAGAACTTGCGATCTTGGCTTAAATAGCAACTCTCATCTTGCCATATAGGACAAGTGAAAATTTGTGTATGCAATAATTTCGCCAAAATCATTCTGAACCTAACGAAAAAAATATATTTCACTGCGTTTGTTTAGTATTAAATTATTGTAAACAAATCTAAAATATATTTAGTTGGGTTAGGCTAAAATAAATTGTTCTTGTTATAATAAGGTTAGGTAAGTTTTCTAAGTTCCTTTTGGTGCAAAATTATAATTTTTTACATCAACATTAATGAAAAAAATATATCTTTAAACGTATAAGAGAAAATTTTAGAAAGGACTTAATTTTAAATGAGTTCTTGCTAATTGACCAGTTTTACATATTCGGCACGACATATATATATATATATATATGTATATATATATATATATATATATATATATATATATATATATATATATATATATATATATATATATATATATATTCTCTAATTTTACGTATTCTTCATTAGTCTGATACACTTAATATTTACATTTTACTAATTAGTACAGCACTACAGACACACACACATACATAATAAGTATACTTTTAAATTAGTATGGAAGCCTACATAAGATCATCTTAATTTTCTTAGCTTTAGAGATTAAAACACGTTGCCTAAATTTTACAAAAAAATAATTTGACCCACGTCTATTATATCAACAGGTCGAGGTCCTGCGAGAGGAAATTACTGTCTATTTTTTCCACTCGATTAGCGTGTTACTTGTGGTGTCGCTAGTCCTGGCTACTGTTTCTTCCTATGCTGTGCTCCAGGGACTCATGCTGCACGCACCAACAATCGCTCTCTTCATCTACAGTTATTTTCTTCTCTGGCAGATTAATCGTGTCGGACAGAATTTTGTCAATGAAGTGAGTTATTCAATGATTTTATAA
The DNA here is from genome assembly GCF_038502225.1 of Cherax quadricarinatus. Classification (NCBI taxonomy): domain Eukaryota; kingdom Metazoa; phylum Arthropoda; class Malacostraca; order Decapoda; family Parastacidae; genus Cherax; species Cherax quadricarinatus. The sequence goes on from NC_091331.1 coordinate 33,729,549, forward strand.
TTCGCTGAGCAATGTCACTTAATTACATCATTTGCACAGGTGTAGTTCATCTTCAGCCTAATAATAATATGATATCATTACTACTATTACTACTACTAATAATAATACTACTACTACTACTAATAATAATAATAATAATATAATAATAATAATAATAATAATAATAATAATAATAATAATAATAATAATAATAATAATAAAATAATAATATCATCAATAACAATAATATTATTAGTAATAATATCATTAATAACAATAGTAATAATTTATATTTCTAAAAAATATAATTAATAGCATACTTTACAGAAAGCCCCTGGTTATGTTCATTTAATTTTTGGAAGGATGGAGCGGAAAGCCAGTGGAAAGCCTCGCACTGATGACGTCAGGGAACACTTGTCCTGTTCCCTGAAGAATCCTAACCTAACCTATGCAGAAGGTCGTCGAAAGATTCAGACCCATGTCAGGACGTTGTCATCGCGAATATTATAAGTATACGGAGCTTTTATAACAGACGTTTATACCATTAAGTTGGTTAAATTGAATGCTAAAGTTTATTCCTGATGTTCAGTTTAAAAATTTGGTTTATGATCATGAGAAGTTTTTTGGAAATTTTTAAAGTCAGTTTGTTATAATGTTTGTAGTGGTTTTGACTTATGGGGATAAAGTGTTGATATGTGTTGGATGTGAGTCTTGAATTTTAGGTTACAGTCCAGGTGTATACATAAGAATTTTCCCCTCGTCTTGCCTTACTATGAGATAATTTATTTGTACTCTAAACTGAGTATTTTCAGCTATATTCCCTAGTATTATGAAGAAGATCTTATCAAACTGAAAGTAAGTTTGTTGGTGGCCATCAAGAAAGAAATCATTACGAGCTCATTGTTGACTATTATTGAGGTGAACTGGATCACGATTAGATATCAGGAATGTTGAGACATCTGAAAATAGGACTGGTTTAAGTTCCCGGGATGTAATTTTTAGGTCATTTGGATAGAGGAGATATGATATATTGGGTCAAGGATCCTAAACTGTGGTGGCCCTATGCTTATAGTTTGGTTAAATGAGGAAATGTTAGTCACTTGTTACCGTTTGTCAGGTAAGTAAGAGCATGATCTCTTATTTCATAATGTCCTAGTTTCAGCAGAAATATATTGTCGTCTGTGGTCTCAAAAGCCTTTCTTTGATAAATAAAGAGGCCCATTGGAGTTTCATTATTTTCTAGAGCTGAATAAATAGTCTAACGTCTTCAGGACTGCATCTTTATTTTTTCCTAGCCTGAAGCCTAATTGGCAGAGATCAAGAATATTACATGTAATGATAAAGGCATAGATTCGTTTATATATCTTTTCAAAGATTGTTCAGAAAGGCAAATTAGAGATTGTGGTGTGGAACGGCCGGCGGGTGAAGTCACGCGTGTTTGAGCTCCATCAAATATGCGTTTCTCTGAGATCCCAGAAAATAAGCGTGTGAAAACTTTAAGTGCATATACTCTTTTTTTTAAACCCACATAAAGGAAATATCAGTGATCACTGAAGAGAAAAAAATATATAGATTATAGTGTCAAGTGGAGAGGGTCAGGCCCTAGAAAATGGCTGTTACTGAAGGGTGCCATACAGGAAATGGTTTGTGACTAGCAGTGAGCGTAGATCAGTACGGGGAAATAAGAAAGAAAGATCAGGGAATAGCATTAATTCCAAGAACAGAAAAGTTAAGAAACGGAAAAGGACCATTGTTAAAACCGCAGGAAAATATAAGATATAATTATTAGTAAAAGTGTAGGAGTGCAAGTTGTGAATTAGGCCTAAAGGTGTTTGCACACAGTGGGTCGTGTTGTATACTGAAGGATTGTTACGCATCTCGTCTTCCGTAATACAGCGAGTGACGAAATATTGATGTTCAGTGATATAGTGATCTTGAATTGTGGATTACATCAATCGGACAAATACCCAATACATAGTGTATAATATATGGAATATATACATGGGTCGAACACCACCAGCGAACAATTATTGCCAGAGGTCGACAGATAAGTGGAAATATAAAATCAGATGAATATTAAACTTGTGGAAAATTGCATTTATCTGGATGTAACTCATAAGGTACATACCAGTAAATGGTAACAAAGATAATTATTACTTATCAAAGTTACATAGACAAGTAGGAATTTAAGAACATAAGAACATAAGAATGTAGGAACACTGCAGAAGGCCTACTGGCCCATGCGAGGCAGGTCCTTATCAAAATGACCTCCACCTAAAGCTACCCAAGAAATAACTCCCGTGACTCAAGAAATCGTAATGACACGATTGCAATCGTGTCATTACGATTTCTTGAGTCATGTTGACGGCAGTGAAGGGACTTGAGCTAGAGTGCGTCACGGCCACGCTAGCTGGAGATTCGTCTGTAAAAACTTGCATTTGTGGTCACAGAGGTGCCTGTGCTAACCTTCCTATGGTGTAGAAATACACCTAGTTGGATGAATCTTATTGTGGCTAGCTGGTCTAGTGGCTAACGCGACGGGCTGGAGTTTTGAGACTCTATGACCGCAGGTTCAATCCCGGCCGGGGGTATGGTTAATAACTCCCGTACCCAATGACACCATTCAAACCCAGCTCATCCCACGATTGCTATTATTCTGTGTAAAGTTTGTAATTATTAAAATAAAAGAAATGACTGTGCTCTTTTATCCGTTTAAATGTTCTGGTTAGGGATACTCGAATGTTCCCAGGGGTACCCAGAAGTATCTCTTCATATATTCCAAAATATATTCTACCAGTCCTCTCAGTATCGATTAATATTCCTTATTTGGGAATCTTCTATTGTCTATAGCATTCCAATATTTCTCTTATCCAAATTTTCTCTTTGAATATCCTTTAATCCCACTACTTATGCTATCATGCAATCTTGTGCACCTGTCAATGTATGGTTCAGTAGCAGCTAAACGCGTCACATAACAATTCATGACAGATGCACCATGATGTTTAGGTGCATAGACACTAGTCGAGCACCAACAAGCCATCACGAAACCACCTGGTATGATGAGCAATCCTGTGATTTTGTATAGCTATCGAGCTTGTATAACCCATAACTTGGGTTATATTCGGTATTTCTGTCATTTTTTAAGAGAGGACACCTAGGTCGCAAAAATGTCCCCCTTCGATACCTACAACTGTCATATCCACAAGTTGCTCTAAACCTATTAATTACAAATGAAATATGCATCACCAGGAATTCTGGTAAATATGTAAGTTTGTGGACTGTATATTAAAATTAATAAATGATTATATATATACACATTAATAACACTCACCAATTTGTCTGGAGATTAATTTGTGTAATGTACAGGACCCCCCTTTTTGCCTACATTTATGAAAAATTTACTGGCCAGAATTTAACATGAACAGACTTATCTGAGGTTCCTGTTTTCATCTAATTACGGAGTCCTGTCGAGTCGCCTGATTTATCTCATTATGCAGGAATGCACATCCAACAATTTCGGCTCCTATTTGAGAGATGTCAGCCCAATTTAACCTCTAGAGCGACGGAAATTCTTCTGGTTATTCACTAACGTTTCTTGTCCAATTCAAAACAACAATGGCCACTGCCCAGTGCAGGTGCAGAGCCTCCCTGTCGGCTCCATTCTCTTCTTTTAAAAATGCATACATTTTATTTTTCCGGAAAATATTATTTTCCACACTGCGGCCAGGTGGAGGTCGTTGCTAAACGACTCAAATTGCTTATTTGACAATGGTGGAGGACCTGGGTACATATAAGATCTGGCATCCACACGGCGACATATTACACAAGATTTAATCACCCTTTTTACACTTTGCCGTCCTTGTGGAATCCAGAAAGTTTCCCTAATACAATTTAAGGAATCTTGTACCCCACCATGCATTACATTTTTATGGGCATTTAAAACAATTAAATTTGCTAGATGATGAGTTTTGGGCAGTAAGATAGGGTGTTTAGCATAATCACCCAGTTCAGCATTTTGTAACCTACCTCTGCACCTAATTACATTGTTCTCTAAATACAGCCCCAATTTCTCTATTATTGAACCTTTCACAATTTTTCTTTCCATCATCAGTTTAATCTCCTTTCCATAGATTTCTTCCTGTACCCTCTTTATCCAATGTTCAAGAGGATGTGCAAACTTATATGAGATATTCATCTTGTTTAGAAATTTAAACACCAACTTAGTTACATTGATTAGTTTGGGTAAAGAAGAATACCTATTTATATCAATGGCTAAGGAAGGACAAATTATTGGAGCGGTGGTCACAGTAATTTCAACAGGAGCAATATACGCCTTTTGTACAGGCCAATTAGCTTTATTTACCAACCAGCTCGATCCTTTAAACCATGATACAGCATTTACAAATTTAGCATAAGGTAAACCTCGAGACAAGAAATCAGCTGGATTCTCCTCACCAGGTATATGATTAAATGTTAACATATGCTGACCCAAACTATTATACTTCTTTTGCATCTGATTAATTTCAGCGACTCTGTTTTGTATGTACACAATTTTACTGTTCCCATTACGAATCCATTGTAAGGATACCTCATTATCAGACCAAATTACAGTGTCACTAATATTTATCTCCTGTAACTTATTTCTTATATAATTAGCTAATTTGACACCTACATAAATGGCTGTTAATTCCAGCTGAGGTAAGGTACGTGATTTAATTGGAGACATTTTAGTCTTAGACATAACAAGAGAAATAACACTATTACATTGAAGGTAAGCAACTGCTCCATATGCCAATTTTGAAGCATCACAAAAAAAGTGGAGTACATTTTTCCCATTTGGATTGGCCATCTGGCGTGGGAACTCCAACATTGGAATTTTTTCATAGTCACCAATTAATTCATCCCACCTGTTAATGAATTCCTCAGGTAGAGTTTCATCCCAAGCACATTTAAGTTTCCGTTCTTCCTGTATTAATTTCCCTCTTATAGTAAGGGGTGACACTAAACCTAGTGGATCAAAACATTTGGAAACTTCAGCAAGCAAAACTCTCTTAGTTAATTTATTGGGCATACTGTAATTATTAGGTTTTAACATTAACAAATATCTCTCAGTATCCCAAGTTAAACCCAATACATTACTACATTTTGGTACTTCATCTTCAGGGAAATCTTTACTTATTTTGTCCTTTAATTTGGACGAATTACTATTCCATTCTCTCAGAGGCATATTTGCACATCGCATTATTTTATTAGCCTCTTCATAAGTCATTAATAGTTCCTCTTCAGTTGACGCCACACCCAGGAAATTGTCCACATAAAATTGTTTGCTCATTACTTTACTCAATGGACTTCCCGTACATTTAAAGTGTGCATTTATCGTCGCTTGAAGTAGGAACAGACTGGATGTAGCACCAAATAATACACTCCTAAAGCAAAAGGTTTTCAGAGGGCTAAGTGGGTCACTAGGATTCTCAGGCCATAAGAAGCGAGTACAATCCCGGTCAACCTCTTGTAAACCCACTCTTAGGAAAGCTTTACTTATGTCAGCCGTAAAGGCATAAATAATTCTTCATCCTGAAATTTAATAAGATATCTCCTAATTTTTCCGTCAACGACGGACCTGTCATCAGTCATTTAAACTAGGTACATTTTTGTTACTCCTGGCACTACAATTAAACACAATCCTCAAAGGAGTGGTCTTAGAATCCTTCTTCACTCCGTGATGTGGCAAATAGTGACCATAAATTTTGGCTTGCTCAGGAGGTACCTCTTCTATAAATTTATTAATTAACTGCTCAGCAATTATATCATTATAGGCAGTTAACAATTCTGGTGTCTTACTCAGTTCGCGGAGCTGAGCCTTTAATTGTCCATATGCCATTCTGTAATTAGTGGGCAATTCTGGATGGTTCAATCTCCAAGGAAGTCGCACCCAGTATTGTCCAGATTCAAATTTTACATCTCTCAGGTATTGTTCCTGAGTAAAAGAATCGTCTGGACTTTCTTCACTTACATTTATTCCAATGCTGTCTAATTATTATTATTATTATAATTAAAAAGAAGCGCTAAGCCACAAGGGCTATACAGCCAATGCTAATTCCCACAATTTATGCACTGGCTCAACACCATCCTCTATGGAAGAATTATACTGGGGTACGATTTCATGAGTAAGACACACAGTTATGGTATTGGTAATTTCCTCTAGTCATGCATTATTATTATGAGGAATCCTACCATACATTACATGGCCTCCTGCAGTCTTTAAAAGGGTGACACCACATTTTTTTACCATACCCTTTACAAAGGAGGCATAATAGTCACTACCTATCAAAATATTTATTGGGCCTACAGAATCATCACTTACACCAGAAGGTGCTAAATTTACATTATGTGAGAGTCTTTCTGTAGCTTTACTAAGCCCTACTGTAGATATTTTCTCTGGAAGTCTATCTTCAATTACTGCATTAACACATTTTTTCTCATTGCCCAACCTGACAGTTACATAAACAGTGTCATACAATTGAGCCCTTTTATCCGAGAGAAAACCAGAAAATTTTAAAGTTGTGGGATCTCCCATCTGTACTTTCATACCATCAAGACATTTACGTTTTATGAAAGTACGCTGGGATCCCTGGTCCAATAATGCATTTACATTTTTTGATTTATGCCTTTTATCATCAATTTTTACCTGTAACACAGGTAAGGCTACTTCAGCAAAACCATCATTATTAACATTAGCAGCAATTTTTACATTAGCTACTGTTGTATCAGGATTGTCAACATTATCATTATTATCAACATTATCATATAGACCCTTACACATGACTATATGGTGTCTTCCTTTGTGACATTGATAACAGTTGTTTAATTTAGCATGACAATCCTTTACATTGTGATTACCTAGACACCTGATACATCTGTCAAGTTCTTCCAACTTTCAACTTTATCATTCCATGAGTTGTATGCATTGCAATTCTTAGGAAAATGAGTACCCTTGCAGACAAGACAATCTCTCTTTTCTTTGACTGGTTTCATATTAACTGGGCTACTCTTAGGAGGGTACTTATTCTTCTTACCTTGTGGAGAATCATTATTTCTGATTCCTCCTACTTGATAAGCACCTATGCAACTCTTTTTAGGAAATGAATTTTGATTATTAACATTGGGATAATTTTTCCCTTTGTGAAACTTGACAGATACCTCAGAGTTATTATGTGTTGCATCTTTAAAATGAGTTGGTTGGCTGGTCTGCAACTGAACAATTAATTCTTGTAGACCTAGTCTTATTTCCTCCAGACCAAAATAACCTTTGTGATATTTGTTTGAGAGTCATTCAAGTGTTTTACAGCTTAATTTATTCTGTACCATGGCACTCAATAACCAGTCTGATTCCTTCAGATTATATTTATTACTTAAAGTTTTGAGAGTGCTCTCCAGTTTAACTCTAAACCGCTGTAAACCTTTGTAAGTGTGATCTGGAGATTTTAAATTAACAATGATATTCACTAGATCCAACCTACTTTGTTCTATATTACCATAAGTGACTTTCAACAAGTCAACTGCTTCTTTATAAGAATCATCTACATTGGGAAAGGCTTGTATGAGTATGTGAGCATCTCCTCTAATCTGTCCCTTGAGGTAAAATAATTTAGTTACACAGGCTAGATCACTCCTATCATGCACAGCTGCTTTAAAAATTGACCAAAACTCCTCCCAATTTTCACCAGGATTAAATACAGGTAAACATAATTCTGGGAGTTTTGGCAAAGACATCTTATTTTTTGGAGCAGATTGATTAACTGCCTGGTTTACACATTTTAATTTATTAAAGGCCTGACTTTTACAAGAAAGAATCTTTTCCTCTAATTCATAATACTAATTAATCATAAGATCTACTTCAGTTTCATCTACACAGTTTACTAATAAACCTACTTCATATTTGTTGTAATATAATTTGTATGAATCATATCTATTCCCCAAAGCATCTAAATACAATTTTAAATCATCAGTATTCACAGTTTCTTGATTCATTAATTCCAAGCACTTATTATATGCCTTGGTTACATGACCTTTTCTAGCCTGTAGTGATGCTTTCTTTGCTCTATATTCCATATGTTTGACTTCTATATTAATTTCCTCATTTTCAGCCATGATGTAATGTATTAAATTCAACTTAATTAATAACACTGATTACAACTTACAACACTGATACAACTTACCTTTGAATAAATCCTAGCTACACTTGAGCTTAGCAATTACATGTAAGAAAATTATAATATAAATTTTAAATGTACATTAATACAAACCTTTAGCCAGACTTGGCTTATCAAAATTAATATTATACAAATTAATATAAATCCTTGCCAGAATTTGGCATAGCAAAATTATTATACACATTAATATAATCTTTAGCCACACTTGGCTTATCCAAATTAATATTGTAATAATTATAATCCACTACACATTAAGTAAATTTGTGAACTTAACATCCACCTCCTTCTGTCATTTCACATATAATTATTAAGTAATTAACTAATTAATGACTTCACTAATTACCTCCGGTTCAAGAAGGACCAACGGGCAAATTAAATGTGGAAAATTGCATTTATCTGGATGTAACTCATAAGGTACATACCAGTAAATGGTAACAAAGATAATTATTACTTATCAAAGTTACATAGACAAGTAGGAATTTGGGACACCTAGGTCGCAAAAATGTCCCCCTTCGATACCTACAACTGTCATATCCACAAGTTGCTCTAAACCTATTAATTACAAATGAAATATGCATCACCAGGAATTCTGGTAAATATATAAGTTTGTGGACTGTATATTAAAATTAATAAATGATTATATATATACACATTTACATAACAGAAGGAGAATATATCTTAATAACACTCACCAATTTGTCTGGAGATTAATGTGTGTAATGTACAGGACCCCCCTTTTTGCCTACATTTATGAAAAATTTACTGGCCAGAATTAAACAAACAGACTTATCTGAGGTTCCTGTTTTCATCTAATTACGAAGTCCTGTAGAGTAGCCTGATTTCTCTCGTTATGCAGGAATGCACATCCAACAATTTCGGCTCCTATCTAAGAGGTGCCAGCCCAATTTAACCTCTAGAGCGACGAAAATTCTTCCGATTATTCACTAACGTTTCTTGTCCAATTCAAAACAACAATGGCCACTGTCTAGCGCAGGCGCAGAGCCTCCCTGTCGGCTCCATTCTCTTCTTTTAAAAATACATGCATTTTATTTTTCCGGAAAATATTATTTTCCACAAAACTATCGTATAAGTGGTATAACGAGGGAAAAGGATACGAATGAACAGTGATATAGTGAAATGAAATTGTGGACAAGAGAAATCTTAATCAATCCTAAGTGATAGTGTACAATATCTGGTGTAATTGTATAGGAACAAACTGGCCAAGCAGCCCGCACCCCTATCCTCATTGCAGGTACCCCCCCCCCATATCCCAGGACACCACCCCACCACCCAGCCCACCACCCGCACCCCTTCCCTCATCCCACGGATCCCCACATCCCAGTCCCCAACTACAAGCCCCCCAACATCCCAGCCCTCCCATCTCCCAGCCCCCCAATAACAACCCACCAACTACCACATCCACCAACCCAGGAGTGAACATGGCCAGATATAAGGTCTTCTGTATATTTGAAAAAAAAATTGGGAGAAATATTAGGGGCATTATGAAATATGTGGTAAAACATCCCATATAACATGTACAAAGCTTTATGCAACCATGAGTAATGACCCAAAACAATTAAGTCGACTCAGGATTTGCCCCAGTGAAATGGAAAGCTGGTCGGGCATAAGAGGTTCTGAAAATTGAAAACCTAGAAAGCGTCAGAAAGTTTCTAAGGAGCTTGTTAGATATATACAAAGAGTGGAAAACATGGAGTAAGGAACAAGAAAAGGAGGAAGACGCAGATAAAGGTGAAAACCAAGAGTGGAAATAAGAGTTGAAAACGTTATTCAGAGCAAGTCGGAAAAGAACAAAACAGGGATAAATAACAGAGGAAAGGGAAAGAGAGGAAGAGAAAGCTAGAGCATGGACAAACGCAAACGAAAAAAGGGAAGAAATACACATAGATGAAAGAGAAGAAAACTCAGATCAGATTGCAGAACTTGGGAAAGACACAAAACCAGTAAATATAGGCACTCAAAACATTTGCAGATACAGTGCAAAAGGTATGTGCCTATATGGCAGAGATTGCTGGAATAAACACACCAGAATATGTGCCAACATGTTGAGAAAGGAAAAGTGTCGCTTTGACAAAGAGTGCAGCAGATACTTCCACCCAGTGATGTGTGAAGCTTCAACACAGTCCAGAGAATGTTTTGACCTTTGCTACGCAGACTACCATATAATAGGAACGCGGCGCTACAGAGAAAGCTGAGAAAGGGAAAATGAACCGCACTTTTTAAAACAGAGCGCGGATCGAACCAAAGAAAAAGTAAAAAGGGGGAATGGTACAGAAAGGACAGGTGAGCAGCAAAATGGGACATACCAAACCAGACATCAGCCCATCAAGGCAGAATAAACAACCAAATGCAAAATCAGTACTGGAGATACCAGGGTTATGCACACCAAGGGTCTTACTAGGTATTACATCACAAGTGGCACTAACGAAACTCAAAGCAAGACAAAACATCCCAAATGGTAATTCCTACTTCATATTTGCAAATATTCAGGGCCTGAAATCAAATAAAAACGACAAAGTTAGTTATGTCTTCGGGCTCCTATCAGAAGACAATGTCATGTTTGGAGCATTTACAGAAACACATACAAGGGATGTTTTGGACGAGATGAAGATAGAAAACTATAACATGTATAAATGTGATAAAATTAATAGGTCACAGGGAGGAGTACGAATCAATGTAAAATATATTTTCTGTGGCACAGAAGTGCTGAACTCTGCGAATGATATAGTAGAAATACTCGACATTAAAGTTGAAAACTGGAATTTGGCAATTATCCTAGTATACAAACCACCATCAGCAACTGCTGAGGAATTCACAGATCAGTTAAGGAAGATAGATAGCTATCTGGATAGGCTAGAAAATAGCACACCAAATATTTTACTCCTTGGAGATTTTAATTTCCCTCACGTAAAATGGCGCAACGTAGTGTTATGCCAGAAATACTTCCGGGAAGCACCCTGGCTCAACAGGCACATACCAGGGAACTGATGACGCTTTGTGAAAAGTACTGATTAAATCAACAGATAACTGATCCCACTAGAAATGAAAATACCCTGGATTTGATATTCACAAACAACGAGGAACTAATCAATGACGTAATAATTACGAAAAAAAAATATACTCTGATCACAACATCATACAAGTTCAAACGAGTATTAGCTCAGGGTTAGGGAACTACGTCACTGATGTTAGAGACGAGATGTTCAGTAAGTTTAATTTTAACAATAATCGAATAGACTGGGAAAAAATAAACCAAGAGCTATCAGAGACATCCTGGGAGTCAAATGAAAGGTATGTATGAAGCACGTACCATTGAGGAAACCCAGAAGATCAGATATAGAGAGCGTAGGAGATGGTGCAGAAGAAAACGGGTTATTGAATTGCTTAAAAACACATATGTTGCAACAGAGAACAGATAATCTTAGCCGAGAGATCACTAAATTAGAGCAAAAACTTAGAATGTCATACCAAACAGAAGTACAAACGGAACAAAGGGCCATAGATGATATTGCACGAAACCGAAAATATGTATTTCTATTCCTACGCAAAATCCACGCGTAGAATTGGACCACTACTGGGAGGAGATTCGTATACTGACGATGACCAGGAAATGAGTGAAATCCTAAAATAATAGTACGAGTCGGTGTTCAGCATCCCAGTAAATGACAGAAAAGTAGAAAATGCAGAAATATTTTTCACTCCAGGAGAAGGCCGCGCAGACCAACTAACTGACATTAGTACAAATCCTATGGATTTTCAAAATGAAATGGACAACATGCCCACTCAGTACCTGGACCAGATTCATAGAATGCCCTATTTATAGGGAAGTGCAAAATGCCACTACCACGAGCACTCAGCATTCTTCGGAGCAAAAGCTTAAGGTGCAGACATAGCTCCTTTGCATAAGGGAGGTAGTAGAGCACTAGCTAAAAATTACAGACCAGTAGCCCTAACTTCTCACATCATAAAAAGTATTCGCAAGAGTGGTGAGATGGCAGATTACAAATTTCATGGAGCAGCACAACCAGCATAACCCGAATCAGCATGATTTTAGAGCAGGACGATTATGCCTGTCACAGCTGCTGAATCATTATGGCAGAATTAAGGAGGCATTGGAAGACGATCAAAACGCATGTGTAATTTACACAGATTTTGCAAAGGAGTTTGACAAATGTGATCATGGAGTGATAGCGCACAAAATGAGGGTCATGGGCATTACGGGAAAGGTAGGCAGATGGATTTTCGGGTTCCTAACACAACACAAAAAGTAGTAGTGAATAGGCAAGATCCAGCTGTTAGTGGAACGCCTTCCATCTGAACAAAAAACTAATGGAAAAATATATAAATAAAGAAACCACTCTAGGAAAAATAAGAATAATGACTTTTGAAGATTTTACTTAAAATTTAAATATAATAAAAATGGCCTCTGGTTCTGGTGCTGTAGTTGGGCAGGAGTAGGTAAGGCCCTGGACAGATCTCTGATGTTAAAGATGTAGGTTATCCTGGGCGGATGGTAACAGTCCGATGTTTTGGAATCTTCTCTACCACTTGGTTGGAGCACCACAAGTAGAATAGATAAGGGCCGGTAGTAGTCGAATAATGCTAATAAGTCCTTTATCTGGCGTCTATCCTGGATGACAACGCCAGGAACAGAGCTCGTAATAAGAACAAATAAACTGGTTACCAATGGTTATGATAATATAACATTTAAGAATGAAAAGGAGTGGAAAATGCCAAAATCATTACTGGTAACCAGCAAACAAAAGAAAGCAACGAACAGTAATACTCCTGGTAGACCACCTTACCTGATCATGAGAAGAGTGGAGGTGACGTGACTCTCCAAACTTCAACCCACACCAGGTAAGGTCAATACTACCAGGAGTAGAAATTGAAACAAATCAGACACCAGGAACTAGAGTTTCGCCCCAGTCCGCTAGAGGGGGGTGGGGGTGCGCGACGTAACTCGCTAATGGTTCCTGGTTGCCTGAACAACCCTTACCCCCACTTACACCCACTTTTCCCTCACACCAGCATCATCGAAGTCACAAGCTCAGTGTACCAAGGTACTGTCCTGGCACCTCTGCTGTTTCTCATCCTCATAGCAAACATAGATAAAAACACCCGGCACACTTTTGTATCATCATTTGCAGATGACACTAAAATAAGCATGAAAGTCAGTACGGCAGAGGACACGGAAAAATTACAGGAAGACATAAGCAGTGTTTTCCAGTGAGCAGTGGAGAACAACATGACGTTCAATGGTGATAAGTTCCATCTGCTTAGGTATGGAAAGAATGAAGAACTCCAAAGGAACACTATATACAAAACTCAAGAGAGTCACCAAATAGAACGAAAGGAACACGTAAATGACCTGGGAATAATTATGTCAGCTGACCTTTCTTTTAAAGACCATAAAAGACAAAGATCACGACAGCCAGGAAGATGACTGGGTGGGTATTGAGAACCTTCAAAACAAGGGAAACAATGCCGATGGTGACACTCTTCAAATCGTTAATGCTTCCTCACTTAGAATATTGCTCAGTGCTGGCGGCCCCGCTCAAAGCAGGAGAAATATCAGAGCTGGAACAAATACAGAGATCGTTTACGGCTCACATTGAGCCAGTAAAGCACCTAAATTACTGGGAACGCCTTCAAGTCTTGAACATGTACTCATTGGAGCGGAGGAGAGAGAGACACATGATAATATATACCTGGAAGGTACTCGAGAGCCTTGTCCCAAATCTTCCCACTGTCATAACAACTTACTGGAGTGAGAGGTATGGGAGGAAGTGTAAAATAAAACCAGTGAGGAGCAGGGGTGCGGTGGGAACAATAAGGGAACACAGTATCAACATCCGGGGTTCCAGACTATTCAACATCTTACCAGAAGATATCAGAAACACAGCTGTAACAAGTCTAGAAGCCTTCAAGAGTAAATTGGACAAGTGTCTTCACTAGGTGCCAGATCGACCAGGCTCTGATGGATATGTGGGGCAGCGGCCCTCCAGCAGCAACAGCCTGGTTGACCAGGTAAGCACCAGACGAGCCTGGCCCGTGGCCGGGCTCGGAAAGTAGAGAAACTCTCGAAACTCTTCAAAAGTATATCAAAGGTATTGGTCAGTAATTGCTAATATCAGCTGAGTCTCCACCTTTATAGATTAATGTAACTCGCGCCAGTTTAAGCATATTTGAGAAGATCTGGGTTTCAAGAGATTTATTAAATTTGCAATGATATGTAATAACACATGGACAGCTTTCTTATATATGAATGATGGAATATTCGCTGTATTACCAGTCTTTTTTTAAGTGCTTTCGTTACTGAAGCTTTGACATGTAGAGACACATGTAGAGGGAGGCCGGCAAATGTTAAGGTAATCTTTTTTTTATATTTTATTTAAAAACAGTACAACAGTACATAATTCCAGAATATAAATAGACATAAAAAGATAACATAAAATTCTCAGAACCAATGGCTCTATAACCTCTCTGAAAAAATGTCAATACATAAAGCAAAAACTTACAACAAAACGTCTCAAAACAACTACCAGTAACAGAGTACTAACATATCATATATAACTTTAAAACAACATTAACATACCAATATTAGAAATGTACTGGAGCCTAACAATTAACAAAACTCAAAACGATATTTAAAGAGTAACACAAAAGAAAAACCTGATTTCAAAAAAAAGAAAAGGAAAACCCGTGCATATGCATACATGTACACAAACAAAACAGTATATAAAAATATTTTAATCTACAAAAATCAAACACGTATTATGACCTCATAACCGATAATAAACATAGCCAATTATGAATCAGGTCATTATAAGACAGGAACACCTCCAAATACATGACAAAACCTTCGGGGTTGCACTTTCATTCATTACACAAAAGTAACAATAAGTATCAACGAGCTCTCAAAGCTCCACAACCACACATCCATGACAACCAGGACACACAATCCATACCAACATTCACCGCACTGTCATGCCACCCCCCCCCCCCCCCAGGGAGCCGAGCCCGCTATTGCCCACTGACTTACACGGAACCTATTTAAATCCCATAAATAAAAAGAACCTTACCCTTCGTACATTCAGATTCATTAACATATTCACGAGGATTTCTAACGTTAGCCTCCTATATCCTTCCGAAAACACCTGATCCCACCTCTTCCCGTACAACTTCCGGTTACGACACATCGTACGATAAAACGTTATCGCAAGAACGCGCCTTCGCACCTCACTAACCCTTTTCCTCCTCATCACCCACGATATGTAGGTATAATCCACCATGATGTAATCTAAAGCTCTTATGACTTCCTCTTCTAAACCACCCATGTCAAGACTTAAAGTACGCAGAACCGCCACCCCACTCCCTCCCACCCTCAGTACCAACCTACCTAACCAACACCTGACGTCTTCTAACCCTTCACAAAAATAAACTACATGGAACGCCGTGTCATCCCCTCCACAAAAACCACACCCCCCCCTCCCTCTACTACTCTCCTGGTTCTTAGTATGGCCCCTGACGGCAAGATACCATGCAAAAAACGAAACATAACGTCACGCACCCTAGGCAATAATTTCAGCTTGCTAAATCTATACCAAATGTTTCTCCACGAGTACATGGGGAACAAACTCTCTACAGGGACAACACACTTACCCACCAGTAACCTACACAAAACCCGTATTCGAATGTTTCTCCGTTCCCTAACCAGCAACAAGGCCCGTAGAACAATTTCACATTCTCTCAATTCGACGCGTCCATACCACTTCTTCAACCTCATATATACCTGTTCTATATTTTCCGCCATCACGCCCACACGCAATACCTCCCACTTAAACACACATTTAGCCCTCCGTCTTAAATCCATCAATCCCAACCCACACTGGCACACCGATAACATAACAACCTCTCTTCTTAACCAATCACACCTTGATCCCCACAAAAATTTAAACACCCGTCTCAAAATTCCCGCAATCGCCGTCGCTGTAATCGGGAACACAGCCGCAACATGCCAAACCTTACTGGTCACAGACCGGGCCGCGGGGGCGTTGACCCCCGGAACTCTCTCCAGGTAAACAATAAAACATTTACGACAATCACACGTTGGGCCAGAGTGAGATGCTGGGGCCTCAAAACACCCAGACGTCCCACGATCCTTTCTTAAAACCTATCCGAGTTTTCCTCACGCGCCACATCCATGTCATCCTTGTATATAATACCATAAATCTTTAGCGACACCGCACACTTTTTAACAACATTACAACTCACCTTACTCCCCCTTTCCAAGTGCCCAACCCCATGATCATTGACTTCTCACTGTTTACCTTCATACCCATGGCACGTTCAAACACTTGCACAACATCGTCCAATACTTTCATGGACATCCTTTCACGAACCAGAACAGTCGTATCATCTACATAACCTATTAATCCCGGCCAAAGCGTCCCTCCATCAACCCCACCCTCACCCCGGGTACTGACGGTACGTTCAACCATTCTATAAAAGGGGTCCTGAAAACACGCAAATAAGATCTGTGACATGGGACACCCCTGCCTGAGACCTCTACCCATCGCAAATTCCCTCCCCATACACCCATTTATTTGTACCCTCATTTTTGCTCCCCTATACAGCGTATTTACCCAGTCAACTATTTCTTCCCCATAACCCTGTCTCCTAAGTATAACCTGCAGTGCACGCCTTTCCACTCTATCATAGGCTGCCTGCCAGTCCAAAGCCAGTAAAGCCGTCCCCTTTCCCCCTCCGTTTGACTCCACATAACTTCTTAGAATCCCGTGTCCTTCAATCATCGACCTTCCCGGCTACCCAAACTGCGATTTCGAAACTACCCTCCCCCCACTACACATTTAACCCTATTACCTAAAATTTTTTGCAAAAACCTTATAGTTCGCACATAGCAACGATATTGCCCGATACTCCCGAAGGGTGGGCTGCCTCTTACCTTTCGGGACCAGCACCACAACTGTTGTAGTCTGCTTATTTCCCAACTTACCCTTCTCCTTCATACAATTAAATAACCTAACCATGAAATTTCCTATCAACGCCCAATGCTGTAAATAAAATTCCACCGGTAGACCATCAATACCCGGGGCTTTTCCCTTCCTCACGCCCTGTAAAGTAATCTCTATATCCTCTGCAGTAATAACCCCACCCAAAGCCGTCCTATCACTATTACCTAAATTGCACGTTGCATATGTACACACCCTGTCTAACTCCACATCATCCACATCCCCACTTGTCCAGTACTTTTCATGCCACATATCCGCATATGCACTCATACCCTTCGTATTTCTTATCTCCTGCTTTGCTCTATAGATCCCCATCGTCTCCTTTACCTCTAATCTCGGGATAGCCGTCAGCGCCTGCCTTTGGTTTTGATGTCGCAACACACGCTGACGGCTTGTCCCCCCCACAAAACTTCTTCTAACCCTGCTTGCACCCTTACCACTTGAAGCCGATCATTTTGCAACGTTCGCAATCTCTCTTTTGTCTTCTATTTCATCCATGGGAAAAACACCAACAACCATCCCCTGCCCATAACAACCCTTAGTCGTTCCTCTAAATAATTCACAAGCCCATATTATAAATTGTTTATACGTTTACCCTCCCTCACATAATACTTTCTAATCCTTTCTTTGGCCACAAAATCCCACCATGTTACAATGTCATCCACCTTCTGAACTTCTTTGTAAAGCTCTTTCCATAGAATAGAAAAACCCTCCAAACCTTCTTTATCACTCAACACACTAATGTTCAATTTCCAATAAGTCCTATATATTTCCGCCATCACCTCCCACCCTACTTCCACCACTACAGCTCTATGATCTGACAGCCGCCTCAACGGTATTGAAAGATTTCACAACAACCCCTTGAGAAAGATACACTCTATCTAACCTCGCTGCGTATCCCCTCCAAACAAAAGTATGTTCTGTTTCCCCCCCAAACGCATCACGTAACCTAACGTCCCTCATCAAATCCCTGAGAGTTACAGACTTATCTCCTGCCCCTTTTGGTTCTACGTCAGCCGCCCTAATAACGCAGTTCCAGTCACCCCCCACTATTGCCACTTCCGGAAGTGCACGCAAAAAATAGACAAGATCCTGGCACACAAAATCCTTCCTTACCTGCATGCTATTCTCCGCAGGCGCATAGACACTTACAAAAGATACACGCTTACCCATCCAGGACCAATCCACACGCAACACTCTCCCTCCTCCCCCCTCACTTCTCTGCAAAACAAACGGGCTTTATTAAAATACCCACACCACCTTTGAAACGGGTAGTTGGCAGGGTCATTACTTGATAACCTGCTACCTCCAACACTTTACCCTCCTTGAAATTATGTTCTTGGAGGAACACAACATCCACTCTATATTTATTAAGAAACATACACAACCATTCTCATTATTCTGCTACATAAGCCATTAACATTGACAGTCATACACCGAAGGCCTGTTAAATTTTCCACCCCTGCCTCTTCTCACTCTTTTCACCACTAGAATTAGTATTTCTGTAGGTTATCTTCAAAATACCGTCTTTTACCCTCCCTTCTTCTGATGTCTCCTATCATGACCTCCCCTATCGCCACCTCTTCCCTCTCCTACCATCCCAGTCTGCTTCCCAGGCCTCTGCGCTGGCGTCAGTATATCATCTGAGTCTGACGTAGCTGCCCGTTTCCTTGTTACAATCATGTCCCCCATAACATGGTCTGGAGAAGCCTCACGGTGAACCTCAACATCCACCTTACAATGATTTGTTAATCCCACTGTTACATCATCATTCCCCAAAGTCTCATATCGTTGACAAGCTGGAAGCGATAACTCTCCATCTACTTCTTGCTCAGATGTAACGTCCTCCTCAGGCGGTGACAAGGTCTTCAAAATTTCCTCCAATTCTTCCTCTATTGCCAACACTTCTTCCCGTGGTACCATCCCTGCAGAAGTCACTGGAGGAGATTCTGGGGCAGGGAACTGAGGGAGGGACTCACCCCCAGTCCTAGAAGCTTGCTCCACCATCTCACTCCACAAACGAGCACGCCCTCCCTCAGGTGATTGATCCTCACCTGTCACCCGTAAGACATGGGCTGCGTCTTCTACCACAGGCTCAGGCACCCGTCTGTCTTCTCACATGCTGCAGCTATGGTCATACTCACCACATAGGCGACACGTACGCCTTTGTCCGGGATATAAAACCATGACCTGTGTCCTGAATTCCTGAAGATAAACGTAAGACGGTATGGGATGACTCAATGTCCTTTTAAGGTTAAAAGTACCTTCCGGCAAACCTGCGTAGGCGCCTGCTAACCACATATCATGCTGGGCAAAATGAACTGTCCCATATTTCTCGAAGACTTTTCTGATATCAGCTTCATCCGCCTCAAAGGGAACGTTACGTAACTTTATCCAGGTATAATGCCTGGATACATCACTCATTCTCACACGTACAGCAGGTGTAGCATCAAGACTCACGTCCTGAAAACGAGTAACCAACGATTCATATACCGTTGCAGTGAGCAGTTTCACGAAGATTCTATGCGCTCCATTTAAAGCCACTCCATATAAGTCTCCATCTTGAATTCCATATGTCTCTCAGGTAAGAGAACCTACGCTGAACTAGGCGAAATCGTCCCCCGAAGAAGCTCAGTACCAATAGTGTTAATCCGGCGCCTATGAGAAAAAGCCATGTTGACAGCAGTAATTTTCCTGAGGTGTCAACAGAGGTGCAACAGCACCACCTCACACCACTGCAGCCAGGTAACTGAGGAGCGTTTGTGCAGTAGGTCCAGTCACCCGAGAGCGAAAAGGACAATATGTTAAGGTAATCACTAACCTGAGCGGTGGAGTTTGAGATTGTGATAGCGTTGTTAGTCCGTGTGGTTGAGGAGTCGTTGTTAATATTAAATTTATTAACTTTGTCAGCAGTTTGGAGGGAAGGTTCGTTTCATCTTGTCAGCGCCATACATTAGACTGGGAATTTTGTGCGAGCCCAAAATATGTGAGAGTGTATTCCAGGTTTCTTTGATATATCGCCCTTTACTTCTTAAAACCTGTTTGCATAAAACAGTTGTTTAGATTTATAAGTGTGTGTGTGTGTGTCGTGCCGAATATGTAAAACTGATCAATTAGCAAGAACTCATTTAAAATTAAGTCATTTCTGAAACTTTCTCGTATACGTTTAAAGATATATTTTTTTTCATTAATGTTGATGTAAAAGTTTATAATTTTGCACCAAAAGGAACTTAGAAAACTTACCTAACCTTATTTTAACAAGAACAATTTATTTTAGCCTAACCTAACTAAATATATTTTAAATACGTTTACAGTACTTGACTTAAGAAATCGTAATGACACGATTGCAAATAAACCATACCCCTAGCTGGTCTAGTGGTTAGCGCGACGGGCTGGAGTTTTGAGACTCTATGACCGCGGGTTCAATCCCGGCCGGGGGTATGGTTTACGTTTACAGTAATTTAATACTAAACAAACACAATCAAATATATATTTTTCGTTAGGTTCAGAATGATTTTGGCGAAATTATTGCTTACACAAATTTTCGCTTGTCCTATATGGCAAGATGAGTGTTGCTATTTATATATATATATATATATATATATATATATATATATATATATATATATATATATATATATATATATATATATATATATATATATATATATATATATTTCTTGTCAGTAGATCAGAGAATGGTGTTTTTTACCCAAAGGCTGTTTAGTCTTCTGGTTTCGCATCGACACCATGCCCAGCCCTTCTAGGGTAGGGCAGGTGCCCGAGCCCGAGCTTGCAGCTCGCAAGACTGTCATTCTCATTAGCCCCCTTGGGGCGGGAATGGCAGACCAGAGAGGCCTAGCTTGTGGCTAGGCCTGGGGACAGTTGGTCCCTAAGATGAGGAGGTACTTGTGCTTTCTCTCATGGGAGACTTAGGTCTCAGACACTCCCTAGACAGGGAGCCAAGGCCGGGCCACCACTTGGAAAAGGTCCGGGCCGGGAGAATACCGGCGAATCTTTAATAATAATAATTTTGGTTTCGACCACGTTTTGTTTTTAAGGACCAATATTTATGAAGGAAAACTCGGGCACTGAAAAGAATATCATTATTGTTGCTGAATTGTCTCTACCAATCAGTGGTACTTATTTACACGAAATAATTATTCGTTAATACCTCTTCAAAGAGGCTGCATGAAACATGGTAGGTATCCACAGGAAGTTTGGATGTTGTTTACTATGAAGGTTGGGTAATGATCAGAATTTTTGTCAATGATTATGCCAGCATTTAGAGATGTTACGTTTGACCAAATGTGGTGAAGGAAAGATGCAGACGTCTAAGCAATTCGTGTGGGTTTGATGAATAACGGTATGTTTAAGGAGGCAAGCTATTTGAGGTCCATCTATTTCTATGAGATTAATGTTAAATTCACTAGCAATTACTAAATGATGCTTGCTTAGCTATTTATTTTTGATTATCGTGTTTTTTTTTGTAGGCAAAAGTATTCACCATTTTCACTTCACCATTTATGCACTGCATTTCATTGGAGGTTAAGAGAGTGGTGAAGTAATGTAAAAAGAGAACAAATTAGGGAGTGGGTGAGAAGTTATCAACAAATTTTGTTGAAAATATGAAAAAGTTTTGGAGTGAGATTAATAAGTTGAGAAAGCCTAGGGAACGAATGGATTTGATAGTTAAAAATAGGAGAGGAGAGTTAATAAATGGAGAGGTAGAGGTATCGGGAAGGTGGAGGGAATATTTTGAGGAATTGTTAAATGAGAAGTACAGGGAAGCTGTTACTTCGTGTACAGGACAAGGAGAAATAACATCTTGAAGGAGTGTGGAAGAGACAGTCGTAAGTGTAGGAAAAGTGCGCGAGGCAGTGGGTAGAATCAAAGGGGTTAAAGCAGCTGGAATTGATGGGATAAAGATAGAAATGTTAAAAGCAGGTGAGAATATAGTTTTGGAGTGGTTAGTGCTTTTATTTAATAAATGTGTGGAAGAGGGTAAGGTACATAGGGACTGGCAAAAAGCATGCAAAATAGAGTGTAAAAATTATAGGGATGTAAGTCAGTGGAGCATCCTTGGTAAAGTGAATGGTAGAGTTATTATTTAAAGAATTAAGAGTAAGATGGAGAGCAGGATAGCAGATGAACAAGGAGGCCGTAGGAAGGGTAAGGGGTGTTTCTACGCCTTTGACTGCGTAACGTCGTGACTCCTAAAGGATAAATGACCTGTCTAGTCTAAGGGCATTTATATTGTTTAAAATGGAAAAAGAAACCACTTTAGGGAACGTTAATTAGTCAATATTAAGTTTATTATAATGACACAAATAAATAAATACGAAATATATAAACACTCATAAACAGGAAGGCTCCATGACACACCCTCCCCTTCTGCCGGTCTGTCTACCAGCAGGCAACAGCACCGTGCAAATACTCGCCAAAACATAAACAGACCTGTGCACACTAGGGCCTTGCAGGTAAACATGAGAGCACTTAAAACAATAAAATAAGCGAGGGTATAAACTTACTAAACAAAAAATCACCCCCCACCCACTTACACCAACGCCTAACATGACGACTTCTTGCCCCCGCAGCTCTTCTCGTACTGACACACACCTCTCCTGCTGCTGTCCTGCTCCTGGTTACTCTGACTGACGAGGAATAACACGCGTCCGGTTTCAGAACAAATCCCGGAAACTGACATTATATATGGAGCGTTTTTTTATACAAAATTCTCTACAATACACTGCGTAATACCCCCTCCCCTAGACCACCGGTCTCACTCAGCTAGCTGGATCCAGTCGGTTGCAGCTAGTCAAGGAAAAAATGGGAAATTTAACCTTAGGTCTGAGGAAACACAAAATTCTCCAGAAATAAGAAAACTGCATCAAACACTGTCTTGGTGCAATTTACTTGTATATAGAAAAACACAATAAAATTTATCACCTTAAAGTTTATCTCTACAATTAGCACTGTTAATCCGCAGACGTGTGAAACTCGTTTGATGTAAAAATGATCAGGTTTTACGCCAAATGATCCCACAGTGATGCTTTACTGTTGTACTCTTAAACATAAAGAGGAAAATACACCATTACTACTTAGTGTTGGCCAAACACCTACGTTGATGCGTTTTCTATACATTATATAAAATTAAAGAGCTGACTGGGTTACCTCTGTACATAAAAGGTATACATAATAATTATATACAAGGAAGCTTATTATGAATTGAGAGAATCTCTTTTTAAATAGCATAGTGTCCATAATCACACAACTCTGCTTGCAAAAGCAGGCACTTTATGTAAACAATTAATGACACATTAATGACATGATTATTATAAATTGAGAAACTCTGTAAGAAACATTAGCGTCCATTATCGCAAATCTCTTTCAAACGTGAAATAAACACTTCACAAAAATATATAAACAAAGTCTCCAGAAACACTGCAAAAAATTGTTGTACATACTACAAATAGAAAATTACATTGCTGCGTCTCACAGCAATATGCAATAAGCGAAATTGGCTATGCAAAACACACCACTGAGAGAAATTGGAGAACACAGGAGAGAAAATTACCAGACTTCAAAACTGGGTAGTTTAGTCACATATAAATTTTGTCGATAGGAATGTGACCTTGAAAAACACACTGGAGACATCACCATCGACCCCTCAACATGTGGGCCTCCCAGGTCTTCACCTACACTGTCATTCCAAGGAATCCTGGAGTCACCCCATTTGGTGATCTCCAAAAAAAAAAAAAGGTGGATCCTGGAGAAACACAAAACACAGGATTCCTATTCATGACCCAAAAATGGTGAGTCATCCGCCAACATCGTACCACTACCTTTGATCCAGCAGTCATACACCATCACACAGGTGAGTCATCCGCCAACATGGTACCACTACCTTTGATCCAACAGTCATACACCATCACACAGGTGAAAGCATTACCTCCAACAACTTATGTTAGTGTTTTGAATTATTAATTTGTAAGTAAATTATCTGCAGGAGGTTTACAGGACATTACCTGAATTATTACCTGCAAGTACCAAAAAAAATGCACAATACCGTGACTGGAACGATACACAAATAACCCGAACTTAGACGATAACGTTTCAGTCCTACTTGGACCATTTACATTGTAAAATGCTCCAAACTTCAGAACACCCGTGACTTAATCTGATTCCTCCTTTTTTTCTTCTCCCTCTTCCCCTTTCCTTTTTCTCCTTTGGGTTGTCTTTCTTCTGCCTTGTGTATTTGTTCCTTCTCTCTTTATTTATTTATTTATTTTCCCCCTCTGTGTTCTTGCTCTTACCCGCTTTGGGCACCTAGCTCCCTTGCAGCGCTCCTTTTTCTTAGTATTTGACTGGCTTCTCCTCCTCCTTCCTCCCCCACTACTATCTTCCACCTCCACTATTATTTCTACTACTACTACTATCACCCCCTGCCTATATATACCCTCTCCCTCTCTCCTTTTCGTTAGTGTGACTTTGTAAATGGTCCAAGACGTACTGAAACGTCGTCGTAAGCTCCTCTCTGATATGTGCGGGTTATCTGTGTACCTGCAAGTAATTTGGGTGAGGTAAGTGGGACTTAGTCACAGCAGGTCACCAAACTGTCACTCCCTCGAAGCCCACTCCCTACCACTCACAAAAAGCTAGACCTGACATTAAATTAATAATTATAATATTAAAACTCTGGTAAATTAAAGTGGTCTGGACTGTATAGGATTAGGCTCACTGGGTACACAGAAAATAATTAGAGACTAAGGAAGGTTTTCTCCTAACCATATCATTAGAAGAATAAATTCTATGCACATTAACTTACCTGTTGTCACAAGAAGACAATGATGATGCAACACACCCTAACCTTACCCTGGTAGCTAGAATTTATGATGGTCAATGAAAAAACTACTGTACATTGCCCGAAATGCCTCAGCATGATAGTGGCTATCTTTGTCCTTAGCAAATCAAAACTGTAATTACACATTGTAACCTTTACAAAGAAATAAACTTATTATTATTATTATCATTATTATTATTATTAATGGGTAATGTCACTACATAATGTCATACATATTTTAAGAAAAAGAGGATAAATAAGTATACAAGATATGATGTAGGGCGAAATGACAGTAGTTTGTTGGATTATGTATTGGTAGATAAAAGACTGTTGAGTAGACTTCAGGATGTACATGTTTATAGAGGGGCCACAGATATATCAGATCACTTTCTAGTTGTAGCTACACTGAGAGTAGAAGGTAGATGGGATACAAGGAGAATAGAAGCATCAGGGAAGAGAGAGGTGAAGGTTTATAAACTAAAAGAGGAGGCAGTTAGGGTAAGATATAAACAGCTATTGGAGGATAGATGGGCTAATGAGAGCATAGGCAATGGGGTCGAAGAGGTAAGGGGTAGGTTTAAAAATGTAATGTTAGAGTGTTCAGCAGAAGTTTGTGGTTACAGGAAAGTGGGTGCAGGAGGGAAGAGGAGCGATTGGTGGAATGATGATGTAAAGAGAGTAGTAAGGGAGAAAAAGTTAGCATATGAGAAGTTTTTACAAAGTAGAAGTGATGCAAGGAGGGAAGAGTATATGGAGAAAAAGAGAGAGGTTAAGAGAGTGGTGAAGCAATGTAAAAAGAGAGCAAATGAGAGAGTGGGTGAGATGTTATCAACAAATTTTGTTGAAAATAAGAAAAAGTTTTGGAGTGAGATTAACAAGTTAAGAAAGCCTAGAGTACAAATGGATTTGTCAGTTAAAAATAGGAGAGGAGAGTTATTAAATGGAGAGTTAGAGGTATTGGGAAGATGGAGGGAATATTTTGAGGAATTGTTAAATGTTGATGAAGATAGGGAAGCTGTGATTTCGTGTATAGGGCAAGGAGGAATAACATCTTGTAGGAGTGAGGAAGAGCCAGTTGTGAGTATGGGGGAAGTTCGTGAGGCAGTAGGTAAAATGAAAGGGGGTAAGGCAGCCGGGATTGATGGGATAAAGATAGAAATGTTAAAAGCAGGTGGGGATATAGTTTTGGAGTGGTTGGTGCAATTATTTAATAAATGTATGGAAGAGGGTAAGGTACCTAGGGATTGGCAGAGAGCATGCATAGTTCCTTTGTATAAAGGCAAAGGGGATAAAAGAGAGTGCAAAAATTATAGGGGGATAAGTCTGTTGAGTATACCTG
This sequence comes from Cherax quadricarinatus, assembly GCF_038502225.1. NCBI lineage: Eukaryota > Metazoa > Arthropoda > Malacostraca > Decapoda > Parastacidae > Cherax > Cherax quadricarinatus. The sequence goes on from NC_091331.1 coordinate 33,755,976, forward strand.
GTAAAGTGTATGGTAGAGTTATAATTGAAAGAATTAAGAGTAAGACGGAGAATAGGATAGCAGATAAACAAGGAGGCTTTAGGAAAGGTAGGGGGTATGTGGACCAGGTGTTTACAGTGAAACATATAAGTGAACAGTATTTAGATAAGGCTAAAGAGGTCTTTGTGGCATTTATGGATTTGGAAAAGGCGTATGACAGGGTGGATAGGGGGGCAATGTGGCAGATGTTGCAAGTGTATGGTGTAGGAGGAAGGTTACTGAAAGCAGTGAAGAGTTTTTACGAGGATAGTGAGGCTCAAGTTAGAGTATGTAGGAAAGAGGGAAATTTTTTCCCAGTAAAAGTAGGCCTTAGACAAGGATGTGTGATGTCACCGTGGTTGTTTAATATATTTATAGATGGGGTTGTAAGAGAAGTAAATGCGAGGGTCTTGGCAAGAGGCGTGGAGTTAAAAGATAAAGAATCACACACAAAGTGGGAGTTGTCACAGCTGCTCTTTGCTGATGACACTGTGCTCTTGGGAGATTCTGAAGAGAAGTTGCAGAGATTGGTGGATGAATTTGGTAGGGTGTGCAAAAGAAGAAAATTAAAGGTGAATACAGGAAAGAGTAAGGTTATGAGGATAACAAAAAGATTAGGTGATGAAAGAATGAATATCAGATTGGAGGGAGAGAGTATGGAGGAGGTGAACATATTCAGATATTTGGGAGTGGACGTGTCAGCGGATGGGTCTATGGAAGATGAGGTGAATCATAGAATTGATGAGGGAAAAAGAGTGAGTGGTGCACTTAGGAGTCTGTGGAGACAAAGAACTTTGTCCTTGGAGGCAAAGAGGGGAATGTATGAGAGTATAGTTTTACCAACGCTCTTATATGGGTGTGAAGCATGGGTGATGAATGTTGCAGCGAGGAGAAGGCTGGAGGCAGTGGAGATGTCATGTCTGAGGGCAATGTGTGGTGTGAATATAATGCAGAGAATTCGTAGTTTGGAAGTTAGGAGGAGGTGCGGGATTACCAAAACTGTTGTCCAGAGGGCTGAGGAAGGGTTGTTGAGGTGGTTCGGACATGTAGAGAGAATGGAGCGAAACAGAATGACTTCAAGAGTGTATCAGTCTGTAGTGGAAGGAAGGTGGGGTAGGGGTCGGCCTAGGAAAGGTTGGAGGGAGGGGGTAAAGGAGGTTTTGTGTGCGAGGGGCTTGGACTTCCAGCAGGCATGCATGAGCGTGTTTGATAGGAGTGAATGGAGACAAATGGTTTTTAATACTTGACGTGCTGTTGGAGTGTGAGCAAAGTAACATTTATGAAGGGATTCAGGGAAACCGGCAGGCCGGACTTGAGTCCTGGAGATGGGAAGTAAAGTGCCTGCACTCTGAAGGAGGGGTGTTAATGTTGCAGTTTAAAAACTGTAGTGTAAAGCACCCTTCTGGCAAGTCAGTGATGGAGTGAATGATGGTGAAAGTTTTTCTTTTTCGGGCCACCCTGCCTTGGTAGGAATCGGCCAGTGTGATAATAATAATAAAAATAGTCACTTAGCTGAGGTGTGCTCCTGGGAGAACTGGTGTCCTCTATTTTTCCGTTCTGGTTGCCGGATTGTAGGGGTTTTCCACACTGTTTATCCCAATTCATCAACAGGGGACATTAACGCGGGTTCCTATTACAAATTCAGGCCGAAAACCCCCAACTGACTTTGGAGAACGCCTGATTACATTGCACAATTCATTCCAGTGTTCAAACATTAAATTTAATGAGGCTTCTCTCCCCAGCGTCACTCTGCAGCTGCTTCACCACCCCCCCTTTCACTTAAAATTTCTCGAAAGGTCCAAACAGCTTCACATTTTATTACACAATTATTATATTATTCATTGATATGTTCTACATTTAGGAAATTATGTAAAAAAAATCCACAGTTAGCATACCTTACCTAGGCATGTACTGATGTGACTACCACAAAAAACACACACGCACTCTTTGGAAATCTGATAGCCACACCCCCTCAACCAGTTCACCGAGATTCAGTCCACTAGGTGGTCGGAAAGCCATCTACTCACCCACTGCAGAACGAGAGCAGATAAATGTCTACATTACATTATGTACAGTATACACGAGAAAATACATGAGCAACCACAATCTCTATCCTCTTCACATAACGAATTACCGAAGTGAGCATTTGAGTGTGGTTCCTCGGCACGTGAAGGAAATGTAGGACTGTGATCGCTATACTGAAAAAATTCTGTACAATCGAAACAAAACAAGAGCCTCCTTTTCTGATGAGGCATAAATTCTCCGGCGACATGTAAGTTGACTGGCAGTAATTATCCTGCAGCACTAAAACCAACAAAACTGGCGTCTACTTGCAGAGAAATGGCAGTACAACATTGAAAATAGTCATTACAGGAGCAGCAACAGTATTGTTAGTTTGCAAACACGCTGTGTAAATCAATTACACATTACATTTAAAGTTATACAAAAATTTAAAGTACTTGTGGAGTACAGTCTCAAAAATAGATATATAATTGTCACACTGGGTCATAGAAATCAAATAACCCAGCCATATACTCCAACTTTGGTATCTAGTACTTCACTGAAATTATTCATAAGAGGAAACCTTTCAGTCGTACCATGCACGACTAATCAGAGTGTTCCCTGGAGCCGGATCCAGTACTAACACCTCCTCTCTGACCTGCAGAGTATATGTAGCACCACCACAAGGCCCCAAGTCATCCTGGTCAGACTGGTTCACTGGTGCCGTCCACCTCATCTTAGCCAGTCTCTGAAACTGAGAAAAATCTCCAAGGGGGAAGCTTCCCCGCACAGGACTGGGATGAGAGTAATACTCTCATCCCAGTCCTTCTGTTACTGGGTACAACAAACATGTATCGTCCTGAGAGACTGTTGAAACCACTCTACTTGACTCTCTGAGTGACAGACACTGGTAGATTGTTTATTTATGTCTCTCAAAACTACATGACATTTTTATAAAATTTGACTTCTGGTTGGCTTGTGCAAAGCCTAAATGACAAAAATATTTCACCAGAAATCTCAAAACCACACACAAAAAATTATTAAGAAGGGGTAGGAACTCTGGTAACCTGGTAGAAAGATAAGTGATTGGTAAACATTTATTATACAGTTCTTCTTCTCAATACTGAAATATCCTCCACTGAGAATCTGTAAAAGATTCAGAACTTTATCCTCAAATGGCTCTGACATAACTGCTTGTTCACATACTCTAAAATAAACATTTTTTAAATTTGGGAACCACTTCCTCTGTATCAGCTGCCAACTGAATAGCCTTCAGGGAGTCCCCACATCCCTGTACCTCAACCAACTACTTCAGAGTCAGGGTATCCACTCCCATGCCAGCACCAAGGCCCCTCCATCCCCCCAACCGGGTTTTACCTGGGCCGGTTCATCACTGCCCAGAGTCTCCTGCAGGTCAGACTCAATGAACAGACTCCTCAGGCCCCCAACTGTCACCACAGCCAGTAGAAAGATCAAGGTGAAGTACGGAAGTTCTTCCCTTGCTCACCTGGCTAGACATAGTACACAATTAAAAATTTTCAGTCACAGTAGCTTTAGTTTTCACCTTGAAATCTTGCAAATCAGGGCCCCTCCAAACCAAGCATTCCTTACTTTTGAGGAGACCCAAAACATTCCCTAGTAATAGGTCAACATCTGGAAAAGGCAAATCTTCTGTAATACCTACAGGCAGGTACCCAGACTGGTAAACAGACTCCACCCACAATCTATGTACAGGAGTCCTAACAGTGGATCCTGAAATCCCTTTTAAAAATAATATCTTTTCCACTGTATCTTCTGACACTGGTAATACATCTCAGCGCGGTAACAAGAATGTGCTACACCAGTCCCTTCTACCCAACCGTCATTTTGTTGCAAAACCACTGTGGACATACTTGAAAAAACCTCCATCCGAGGTAAGACTGCAATACAAGCTCCTGCATGTAACTTGAGAGTCCTATGCAGCAGTCTGGTCCTTAAGCATCTCTCTGCAATACTGCTGTAAATGACCCTTCTCATTACAGTTAGTACAATTATAAACTTTAAAGGCACCATGCCCACCTGAAACTGACTAACCACTTCCTTGAGCAGGAAGCTGAGAAGTTAACCTAAATAATCCCTGGGAACCACGATTCTGGTAGTAAGCTAAAAAAAAAAAATCTTTGGATTATGAGGCTGGAAAAAAAATTTGGCTTAAACCTGTGAAATTCCTTACTCCTCCTAATTGGTGGAGAAAAATTATTATTAACGTGACCTGGGTGATAACTACTTCCAACTTTTTGGTTGCCTAAAAACCTTCACCCAACTCTAAAGCATGGTTAAAATCATTAAAATTCTTTTCCTCAAGATATGCCTTAAGGTCAGAAGATACACTGTTCAAAAGATCCTCCAGTAAAATTAAAGTCAATACACGTTCATAATCGCCTTACAACATCCTTGCAGCTGCACCATTTCGTCAGGAGCGACATCATCTCCTTTCCTACTCCACCAAGGATTGTCCTTTCTGAAACTTTAAGCCTCTAAACTTCTGCCTATGCCTCTCTAGCAATATCTGATAAGCAACATACTTAATCTTCTCATAATCTGAAAATTCATGTTCATCTAGAGAGCTAATAGCTGGTAATCCTTTACCAATTAACTGGGTTCTTGCTAATGTTGCCCAGTTACTATCTGGTCACTGGGGATTTTACTATTTTTTCACACAGTGTGAAAAAGTTATCAGGATCTTTTTCCCCCCAAAATGGGACGAACTTTATAGCTTGTTCTAAATTAAATATGTCTACCCTGTTAACTGTTCCATTATGCGAAGTAGCAAACACTCTCTCTTTAGCTCTAAAGATTTGTAACTCTTCCTCTTCCAGTATTTCAAAACAAATCCCGGAAATTGACATTATATATGGAGCGTTTTTTATATACAATATTCTCTACAAAATACCGTGTAATAGGTGTGTAGACTAAATGTTTACAATGAAGCATATAGGCGAACAGTATGTGGATAGGGGTAAAGATTATTATTATAATCAAAAAGAAGCGCTAAGCCACAAGGGCTATACAGCATAAGGGTAAAGAGGTTTTTGTTGCATTTGTGGATTTGGAAAAGGCGGATGATCAGTTAGATAGTGGGGCTATGTGGCAGATGTTGAAATTGTTTGGAATAGCAGTGAAGAGTTTTTACGAGGATAGTGAGGCTCAGGTTAGAGTATGTTGGAGAGAGGGAGATCATTTCCCAGTAAAAGTAGGTCTTAGCCAGGGATGTGTGATGTCACCATGGTTGTTCTCTATATTTATAGATGGAGTAGTAAGAGAAGTGAATACTCGGGTGTCGGCAAGGGGTGTGGTGTTAAAAGATAAAGAATCTAACACAAAGTGGGAGTTATCACAGTTGCTCATTGCTGATGACACTGCTTTTGGGAGATTCTGAAGAGAAGTTGCAGAGGCTTGTGGACGAGTTTGGAAGGGTATGTAAAATAAGGAAATTGAATGTGAATATAGGAAAGAGTAAGGTGATGAGGATAACAAAAAATTTAGGTAACGAAAGACTAGATATCAGATAGGAGGAAGAGGGTATGGAGGAAGTGAATGTAGTCAGATATTTGGGAGTGGACGTGTCAGCAGATGTATCTATGAAACATCAGGTAAATCATAGAATTGACGAAGGAGAAGAGATTAGTGGTGCACTTATGAGTCTGTGGAGAAATAGAATATTATCCATGGAAGCTAAGAGAGGAATGTATGAGAGTGTAGTTATGCCAACGCTCTTATATGAGTGCGAAGCACGAGTGGTGAATGGTGCAACAAGGAGAAGGCTGGAGGCAGTGGAGATGTCATGTCTGAGGGCAATGTGTGGAGTGAGTATAATGCAGCGAATCCATAGTTTGGAAACTAGGAGGAGGTGCGCGATTACCAAAACTATTATCCAGAGGGCTGAGGAGGGTTTGTTGAGGTGGTTCAGACACGTAGAAATGATAGAACGAAATAGAATGACTTCGAGAGTGTATAAATCTGTAGTGGAGAGAAGGAGGGGTAGGGGGTCGGCCTAGGAAAGTTTGGAGGAAGGCGGGCCAAGCAGGTTTTGTGTGCGAGGGGCTTGGACTTCCAGCAAGCATGGATGATCGTGTAAGGAACGAATGGAGACAAGTTATTTTTAGGCCTTGACGTGCTGTTGGAGTGTGAGCAAAGTAACATTTATGAAGGGATTCAGAGAAGTCAGCAGCCAGGACTTGATTCCTGGAGATGGGAAGTACAGTGTCTGCACTCTGAAGGAGGAGTGTTAATGTTGCAGTTTTATAACTGTAGTGTAAGTGCACCTCTAGCAAGACAGTGATGGAGAGAGTGATGGTGAAAGTTTTCCTTTTTCAGGCCACCCTACCTTCATAGGAAACAGCCGATGTGTTACTAAATAAATAAAAAAAATCTCATTGGAATAGTATATTGCAATGCTACCTCCATTATGATGTGATCTGTAGTAATGTAGTAATGTTATAAATATATATTGTGCAATATTTTAACCAGGTTTCAGTGAGAACGATTAAGGTTAATTTAACATGTAGTGAGTTAAGGAGGGTTGTGATGTTATCATAATGTTTACTGAGAGATCTAGCACTGCAATTGAAAATTGAGGCAGGATGACCCGAGAAAGAAGAAACACTTTCACCATCAGTCATCCCATCACCGTCTTGCCAGAGAGGCGGCGATATTACAACCTGCAACATCCCCGCTACTGTATAGTAATACCTTGTATAACGCGGTTTTGAACAGCGCAGTTTTGCTATAGCAAGGTTTATAATTTTAAAGTTTTTAAAAATTAAACTATTTTTAACAGTAGTGCTGTAGTGAACTGCATTTTTTTTATTACATGCTAGTAATACTTATCGTAATACTTATCGTAATACTTATCGTAACTTCCTCACTTCTTAATCTCCAAACTAATTCTCTGCATAATATTGTTACAAAACTCGTCTTCTTAACCTTCTCCAATGGTATGGTAGAGTGTTAAGGTAACATTCTTGTTAAGCAGATGGCCTGTTTACGGTTTTGTAACAATAACTTTTAATAATAATTCAGGATTACAAAACAAGTAACTAAAACTTAGAATATCTACTAGTAGAGTTTTAGCTTAATATATGATTATATAATGTTAGGATTGACATAAAATAAGGAGTTTATCTCAGGCTTCTCTTGGTACGTACCAGTATATTGATATGGATAAATCAACCTCATATCAACCTCATCTGATCGATCTTTGTACTAACTTCAATTATATTCCATCATAAGGCAACCTACAATGGTTACTAAGACTTAGCTGAACTATTACTTCAGAGTATACAAGAACTCGTGACAGACTTAGTCTCATTTCCATCCAGCATGACTTAGAATAGCTTAGACCACAAATTAACATACAAAGGCCGACACGGCTTATTCGGTCAACTGAACGATTAATTCACCCGAGTATAAATAACTCGAAAGAGACAAACTTATAAAGAGGAAGTCAACTATGAAAGGAAAACGACCACCAGAGAGAATTAAGGGGGATATGATCGAGGTGTATAAATGGAAAACAGGAATAAATAAAGGGGATGTAAATAGTGTGCTGAAAATTTCCAGCCAAGACAGGACTCGCAGCAATGGTTTCAAGTTGGAAAAATTCGGATTCAGGAAGGATATAGGAAAGCACTGGTTTGGTAATAGAGTTGTGGATAAGTGGAACAAACTCCCGAGTACAGTTATTGAGGCTAAAACTTTTGTAGTTTTAAAAATAGGTTAGATAAGTACATGAGTGGGTGTGAGTTGGACCTGACTAGCTTGTGCAGCTGGGTCTGGTGCCGTGCTCCCTTCTTGACCCAATGACCCACCCAGACTGGGTGGGTCATTGGGCTAATCCGGGAAGGGGAGACATGGACATGCTCCGCATGGGTCAGTAGGACTGTTGCAGTGTTCCTTCTTTCTTATGTTCTTATGAGAGGTCAATGAGTAACTGAGTGAGGTACGCTCCCTTGGCTATGCAAGCCCAGACTGGAAGTGAGAGTGCTAGTCAGAGTGAGTGTGGAGAACCTACTCAGCAAGTGCGGTGAACCTACTGACTGGACCAGTGAGCGGTAAGCTGACGTCAGGTTGGATCACGTGACTTGGCGGAAGGCAGGCCAGTACCTGAACTAGTAACTGGCGCTCCAACTAGTAAGAACATAAGAATATAAGAAAGAAGGAACACTGCAGCAGGCACTATTATGAACGCCTAACAATATAATATAAGAATATTACCATTAACACACACACACACACACACACACACACACACACACACACACACACACATATATATATATATATATATATATATATATATATATAAAGGAGCACATCCTAGTATAAAATATATTGGGTATGGCCATACTCGTAACAATATTCACACCACACACTGCCCTCCGACACAACATTCTCGCTGCCACCAACCTCCTGCTCGCTGCTACGTTTATGAGTGCTTCATACCCATAAAATGTGGTGGCATCAATATACTCTGATACATTTCCCTTTTTGCCTCCATTGATGACGTTCTTGTAAGTATTAAAGATTGCTTGAGCTCAGTTATTTGTGTATTATTTGCAGTCTTGGTTAGCTGTCTACTGATTACTGTAGAGATCTGAGAGGAAGGTGAGGGCGACATCTGTTAACATTCCTGTTTAACACTTATTGTAAATAATGGCGGCATCTTTAATAAAATCTAGGAAGTCTTATGATACAATATAAGTAAAATAATTGCTGTATGAAAAGTTACTAGATTTTGAAGAGTAAAAAATATATATACTGAAAAATGTAATGGAACTTGTAGTTAAAAACTTGGTACATTATAAAGACAATAATACTTGACGTAGTAGGTAGAAAATGTAGAGTTGCAAAATATAGTTAAAAATGTAGTGAAATACTAAGAAAAAAGAGGAGATTTACTTGTTAAAATAGAAAGAATGTAATCTGGTCTACAAAGAGAATATAAAGTAGTTACAATAATAAACTTAGTTACAAGGTGTTGTAGAACTTTGTAAAAACATGAATAAACAAAATATGACCAAATTACCGGGTATTAATAAAGACATGTATAACTGGGTAAAAAGTGCCAAGAACAGTATGGAAGGGAAATACAAAATGGAGAGTTTTAAAAGTAATATACCAACAGTAAAGAAGAATTCTAAAAAAAAATAGTGAAACAATATATAAGCTAAGAATAAAATGTAGATGTATTCGGTAATGAATAATAAGACATAAAAATGCAAGGAACAGTGTAAAATATAATTATAAGATGCAGAGTAATGCAAACAATAATGAATAATAAAGAACAATGTATAAACTAAGGATGTGTGATATCACCGTGGTTGTTTAATATATTTATAGATGGGGTTGTAAGAGAAGTAAATGTGAGGGTCTTGGCAAGAGGCGTGGAGTTAAAAGATAAAGAATCACACATAAAGTGGGAGTTGTCACAGCTGCTCTTTGCTGATGACACTGTGCTCTTGGGAGATTCTGAAGAGAAGTTGCAGAGATTGGTGGATGAATTTGGTAGGGTGTGCAAAAGAAGAAAATTAAAGGTGAATACAGGAAAGGGTAAGGTAATGAGGATAACAAAAAGATTAGGTGATGAAAGATTGAATATCAGATTGGAGGGAGAGAGTATGGAGGAGGTGAATGTATTCAGATATTTGGGAGTGGACGTGTCAGCGGATGGGTCTATGAAAGATGAGGTGAATCATAGAATTGATGAGGGGAAAAGAGTGAGCGGTGCACTTGGGAGTCTGTGGAGACAAAGAACTTTGTCCTTGGAGGCAAAGAGGGGAATGTATGAGAGTATAGTTTTACCAACATTCTTATATGGGTGTGAAGCATGGGTGATGAATGTTGCAGCGAGAAGAAGGCTGGAGGCAGTGGAGATATCATGTCTGAGGGGAATGTGTGGTGTGAATATAATGCAGAGAATTCGTAGTTTGGAAGTTAGGAGGAGGTGCAGGATTACCAAAACTGTTGTCCAGAGGGCTGAGGAAGGGTTGTTGAGGTGGTTCGGACATGTGGAGAGAATGGAGCGAAATAGAATGACTTCAAGAGTGTATCAGTCTGTAGTGGAAGGAAGGCGGGGCAGGGGTCGGCCTAGGAAGGGTTGGAGAGAGGGGGTAAAGGAGGTTTTGTGTGCGAGGGGCTTGGACTTCCAGCAGGCATGCGTGAGCGTGTTTGATAGGAGTGAATGGAGACAAGTGGTTTTTAATACTTGACGTGCTGTTGGAGTGTGAGCAAAGTAACATTTATGAAGGGGTTCAGGGAAACCGGCAGGCCGGACTTGAGTCCTGGAGATGGGAAGTACAGTGCCTGCACTCTGAAGGAGGGGTGTTAATGTTGCAGTTTAAAAACTGCAGTGTAAAGCACCCTTTTGGCAAGACAGTGATGGAGTGAATGATGGTGAAAGTTTTTCTTTTTCGGGCCACCCTGCCTTGGTAGGAATCGGCCAGTGTGATAATAAAATAAATAGTATAAACTAACAATAAAATGTAGAGTTATTCAATACAGTAATAATTTAATTTCAAAACCCGGTGTGTTAGTCTGTAGTGAAGAACACAATGTAAGTGAATTACAAGGTGTGCAGTAGTATAGAAGAAAATATGAATAACTAGTTAAGAAATGCAATACAAGTGTACATTTTAATTTTTTAAAGGGGGGGGGGAGACAAGCCAGCAGAAGGCCTCAGTCAGATGACTAAAAGCTCCAGTGGCTGGTTATCATATGACTAAGACCCACGTCAGAAAACATTTGTCCTGATTCCTGACAAATCTTACCTAAGAAATGCAAGAAATAATCTATAAGGTACGAACAAAATATAGTAATTCAGTAATGGATAATTGTGTAAAAAATGCAAGGAACACTAAGAGACCAGGTTATGGACCCGTTTGTCACGGACCCCCTGGTCACGGACCCCCTGGTCACGGACTCCCTGGTCCCGACCCCTCTGGTCCATGACCAGGCCTCTAAGAGTTCGGGTGTAAACGTCTTGGGGATATTGACCCCTGAAACCTCCTCCAGGTATACTCCAGGTATAAGTTAATTACAATATGCAGAGTTTTACCAACAATAACGAAGAATAAAATATAATTCTGTAAAAAGTGCAAGATATGGAAGGCATATTAGTGTAAAATAGACTGGGATGAGAAACAGCATTTCGTTATAATAATTCACTTTGTTTCTGAAATAGAAAATTTGAAACCATGTGAGTGGCCCAGGTGGCTGTACGACTTATTGGTAGCTGGAGGACACAGCCATCGACGTGTACCTTCAATTTGTACAAAATCAGGAAAAAGGTTATTATTATCTTGAGTACCAAAATGTCTTCCTAAGAGACAGTTTTTAAGGAAAAATGGTACTGTGACTTGGAGTCCTAATGGTCTTGCAAATAATATTGAAACACCAGGTGCTCATTCGTGAAACTGAATGAGCACAACGGGAAGGCTAGCAGGAAAGACATTTCTGAATAGGTTTACCCAGAATCCGTGTGATGGCGAGTATATCTGTTGAGAGGTGTGAGTTAACATGACGATGTGATAGTTCATCTGTACAACAAGCTGATGGAGGGCGAGAAAAAGAAGTATAGTTTGCCTTATCATAAACCATACCACGGGAGGGGATGAAACCCGCGGTCACAGCCGTAAAAGTCCAGACCAACACGTTATCCACGGGTTCAAGCCCAACCCGTTGCATGGTTTGTTTGCAATCGTGTCACTACGATTTCGTGAGTTATCATCATAATATGAATCTCTTACAAATTTGGTAAAGAAAGTATCTAATTTATCAGTTCCTCGATGTGTTTAAAATTTACTGAGGTGCGAGTATATTGTTTTGTTGAGGATTATCTCTGTGCATCTTCTTCTTCTTTATGATCTGCCGGTACTCTCCCGGCCCGGGCCGGTACTCTCCCGGCCCGGGCCTTATCCAAGTGGTGGCCCGGCCTTGGCTCCCTTTCTGGGGAGTATCTCAGACTAATGTCTGCCATGGGAGGAGGTGCAAGTACCTCCTTATCGTCGGGACCAACTGTCCCCAGGCCTAGCCACATTCCCCGCCCTCACGGGGCTCGTAGGGAGAAGCTAGGCCTCTCTGGTCTGCCATCCACACCTCAAAGGGGCTAATGGGAATGGCAGTCTGGTGAACTGCAAGCTCGTGCTCAGGCACCTACCCTACCCTAGAAGAGCGGGGCATGGTGTCCATCTCTCTGTGCATTTATTTTTTATTATTATTAAAGATTCGCCGGTATTCTCCCGGCCCGGGCCTTTTCCAAGTGGTGGCCCGGCCTTGGCTCCCTCTTTAGGGAGTATCTGAGACCTAAGTCTCCCATGGGAGGAGGCCCAAGTACCTCCTCATCTTTGGGACCAACTGTCCAAAGGCCTAGCCACAAGCTAGGCCTCTCTGGTCTGCCATCCCCGCCCCAAAGGGGCTAATGGGAATGAGAGGCTTGTGAGCTACAAGCTGGGACTCAGGCACCTACCCTGCCCGAGAAGGGCTGGCCATGGTGTCGATCTCTCTGTGCATTAGTATTATTATTAAAGATTCACCGGTATTCTCCCGGCCCGGGTCTCTTCCTCTCTGTGTATGCCTCTTGACTCTTCGGAAATATTTTTTAAAATATTTTTATTACTTTTGTTACTAATGTTATGTTAATTTACGTGAATTTATCATAAATTTTCAGGTAAACAAAGCTGTTGGAATGTTGAAAGATATGAGTTGCTTGATCAAAGACAGAGATCTGAAGTTACAAGTAGGTATAAGATGCTTCATGTAGTATATACGTGGAATTGTTAAATTTTAGAATAGTTGTCCATTGAATTGTTAATTTGAAACTGTGCTGTTGACTGATGTGCAATGCTGCAAGTAATTTATATTAAGTCATTGAGTTGCAAGTTAGTTTTAGGCTGGTTTGATTAGTTGTTGGTGAAGCTGAATAACAGCGCAACTATGAATAGTGAAGAAATTTAACAAGTAGAATTCCTAATTTTGGGGAAAATGAAGTTTTAATGATGGAGACATAATAATATATAAGAAAATCAAATAAATACTGGATCTGTTTAATATATTCAGGGAAGGTGAGTGTGAGACGGGATATTTATGAATTAAAATTTTATTGAAAGAAACATTAGGATGCATAACATTCGCTCAGCATTACAAAGCAAAGGTAAAAGAGATGAGAGGGAGAGAGAGAGAGAGAGAGAGAGAGAGAGAGAGAGAGAGAGAGAGAGAGAGAGAGAGAGAGAGAGAGAGAGAGAGAGAGAGAGAGAGAGAGAGAGAGAGAGAGAGACAGAGACAGAGAGAGAGAGAGAGAGAGAGAGAGAGAGAGAGAGAGAGAGAGAGAGAGAGACAGAGACAGAGAGACAGAGAGAGAGAGACAGAGAGAGACAGAGAGAGAGAGAGAGAGAGAGAGAGAGAGAGAGAGAGAGAGAGAGAGAGAGAGAGAGAGAGAGAGAGAGAGAGAGAGAGAGAGAGAGAGAGAGAGACAGAGAGAGAGAGAGAGAGAGAGAGACAGAGACAGAGAGAGAGAGAGAGAGAGAGAGAGAGAGAGAGAGAGAGAGAGAGAGAGAGAGAGAGAGAGACTGCTTGACAGAGTAGAGAACAGAGCAAGACGTCTCATCTCTCGCCTGGACCCATCCTGGATAGATCTGTCATTTCAGCAGAGCCTTCAACACAGGAGGGATGTGGGTGGCCTTAATGTTATGTACAAGACCAATATTGTCACAGTACCACACTTGGATCCACTTCGAGGACTGCGTGAAACAAGCTTTTATGCCACAAGACGGGCAGAAAGCAGCAACTTCACTCTGGCTGTAGCCTTCTCCAGAACATCACTCCATCTGAGATCATATATACCCAGGATGACTCGAGTATGGAACACATTCGTACAGCATAATGATGTCAACGAGATAAAATCAGTTGATCAAATGAAAATGCTGGCCCATAGATGGCTCCAACTTCATCCTGTTCCCTACTTGTATGTCTCATAACAATAAAAATGCTTTCAAATGTGCTGATGTAGGTAACAGCTCTTAGCTTGCCAATAAAGTCAGGAATCCTTAACCTGTAAATAGCTTGTCAATAAAGGTATGGATCCTTAACCTTGTCAAACCCTGTGTAAAGAGAGAGAGAGAGAGAGAGAGAGAGAGAGAGAGAGAGAGAGAGAGAGAGAGAGAGAGAGAGAGAGAGAGAGAGGGTGAAGACGTGTCACAGTGTGCTCCACAAACTTTCTTAATATTACTTAAATACGAGGGTTGGTGTGGATAAAAACTGTTCAGTGACGTAGTACTACTTACAACACATTAGTACAAGTAAGCCAACTCCTCCACTGAAGTGAATATAAGCAATATCAATGATATTAAGTGTGGTATGGTGAAGACATGGTGTGAGGGGACAGCGGCAGGCCTTAGGAGTGACTTCACTATTGCCTTCAGAGTGAGTGTCTAATATTATATGTGTTTTGTGCTATGTACTAGCATCTCGTTCTTTATAACAACGTGGCTGGTACAATGCAACACAGTGATTTGTGTAACATCTTCCTTTAGTGGAAAAGTGGATAGCATAAACAGTGTTTATTAAGTGATAGTGAGAAGGCAACACTTCCAGCTAGTCGGCCCACTGCCGCCCGCCCTCACTACCCACCGGCTATAAACACCCCCCCCCCCCCCCACACCACCCCACCCACGACATCACCACCCACCCTCTCTCTCTCCTGTGAACTTCAAACCTACAAGCCTCCTCTGGGATGACTTCACACCGCAAAATAGCAAGATTATCTACGCTATCTGGCTATTGTCCCAGTAGATACTGCAGTGTTTGTGGGTATACCACAAGGGACAAAGTTCTTCTTGGATGTAAGGAGCCTACTTGTTCCAACTACTGCCACACAGATTGCACTCCAGAAGGAGAATTTTGTTGCAGCCAGGTTGAAAATTTCAGAAAATTTAAGGATATCCATAATCCTGTGGTATATGAGGATACAAGCCTGGAGCTACAGGAGGAAGGTTCAGAAGTCCTACCTCAGGGACTCCTGTCCAAAGATCAAGACTGCCCTCTTGGGCTGTGTTGTAAAGTTGCAGCTAAGATAATCCGTCACAGGGAAGCACTTCATGAGCTCCTCAAATCATTAGATAACCTACAAGCTATTGTAGAAGGCCAGTGCAAGCCTGCATCAAGTGACGTAAGCTGCTCAGCTGATGGTGACACTATTGACAAAGACTGGAAGTCCCACACTGAGCTTAACTCAAGGGTAAACAACTGATGGAATTCTGTCATCGCTAAGGTCTCACAGACTGACAGAGTTCAAAACACTACCTTTGGGAATTCTAACACAATTCATCTGACCACCACAGAGGGAACAAATCCTCTTCCCAGCAACGTGGGAAGCCTTGGATCTGTTAATTCTCCTACACCTGACATCTCTGCTTCAGCCACTGCCAGTCTACTTGACAGTGCACATACCATCTCTGATCCTACACCTGTCAGCACACCTGCCGATACTATTCTAGAATCTGGTAGTAGTGCTTCGACAGCAAGTTCTGAGCCAGGAGTTTCTCCACCAGAGAACGGTGCAGTTAGTGATCAGGGAACTATCACTGCACCTGATCACCTACTGCGCCGAAGTACGAACAGCAGGGACACATCTGTCAGAACTGGTAGAGGGCGGGGTAGAGGACGTGGAGGAGGACGTGGAGGAGGAAGACATCTACAGCCGTCTCACCCTCCACTAACACAGTTCCAGCGGCAGAATCTGAGGACAAATCTGCGAAACACAGGAGGTGCAACAAATCCTAGTCCACCCTCCCAGGAACCTAGGCTGTGCTCTCGCTGTCACCGGAAGGGGCACTCTGCCAACAACTGCCTGCGAGATACCAGGTGTAATTACTGCTACAAGAAAGGGCATAAGGAGGACCAGTGTCGGAAGAAAAAGGAACTTGACAGACAGGGCCACCTGTTTAGAGACCTGTTCTCAGAACAAACTAGCAGGATCTCTGAATTGGTAAACACACTCACACGTCACCCACTTAGCTACTCCTATCCCAGCCCAGCAGGTGGGATTGGGCCTTAAACAAGACCACAGACCTACATCCCTGCAGCTGCCTCAGTACCCTACCTCTCTCAAGGGCAGGCACCTTACATTCCCTACACACCCACCACCTCAAGCTGACCACTTCATCATGAGGAGCCAGTCTATCAGCATCCTGTCAGCCAACATTAGAGGTTTCATTACTAATGTTGGAGAGCTCACACATAGCTTTGTGAACACTCGACGTCCCGACATGATAGCTGTTGTTGAAACATTTTTGGATGACAGGACTCCAGAAAATTTTGCAAGAATTGCTGGCTACACCTCATGGATGAGAAGAGACAGGCAAGGGCAAGGAGGTGGTGTTGCTGTGTGCTTCTCTAAAAGTGTTCATGCCCAGCACATAGATGTTGCCACCCCTACACATCTTGAAATTATGTTCTTCAAGCTCTGTATAAACACTAGTACCTCTGTACTAGCATGTGCAATGTACAGACCTCAGTGGCAACATGCAGACCCTATCAACTTCCTAATGGAAAATATTGACTCCCTTCTGCTACAACACAACTGTCAACATATTATAATTGTTGGTGACCTCAACCAGCACCTTATACAGAGGGACTTTGATGACCTTCTTGCAGTGTTTGACATGAGAAACTTTGTTGATTTCCCTACTCATATCTCTGGCTCCTCCCTTGACCCAGTAGTGAGTGATCTGGCAGAAGGCATAGTCACTTGTCAACCCCTCGGCTACGTTGGATCGTCTGACCACAAGGCTGTTTTTACCACACTTAAGATCCCAACAGAACGAGGTGAGGAGTCCACACGCACAACCTGGCTATGGGAAAAAGGTAATTGGCCAGCCCTTTGCTCTGAGCTCGCCACCACCGACTGGAATGCTCTTCTCCAGGGGGATGTTGACAACCAAGTGAAAGCCTTCACTGGACACATCCTTAATCTGCAACAAGAACACATTCCTCACCGGCAATATGTGACAAAGCCTACAGATCAGCCTTGGTTTGGCTTTCGTTGTAGAGAGCCTGCTACTGCTAAGTACAAAGCATGGCGAAGGTATAAGAGACATCCTACCACCTATAACAGGAACTTGCACATGCAAGCCTGTAGGCATATGGGTGATGTTCAAAAGTGGGCCATTGCTAAATGGGAGGTGGACACTAAAAGAAAGTTAGCATCAGGTAGGGTAGGCTCCAAAACCTGGTGGTCCCTGGTCAAGGACAGACAAGGTTATCTGCCTGATGAACTTATTCCACCTCTAAATCGACAGGATGGGACCACCTCTACTAGTAGTCAAGAGAAGGCGGACCTCTTTGCTGAACACTTTGCTACCAAAATGCAAGTTCCTGATCCAGCAAGGGACCCTCCTTGGCTAGCTGCAAGAACTGTGTCAAAACTGTCAGTGGTGACTATAAGGCAGGAGGAGGTGCATTTCCTTCTTAAATCACTTGACCAAGAAAAGGCTGTGGGCCCAGACAAGTTGAGCCCAAGATTGTTGAGAAGATGTGCAGACCAGCTAGCAGCACCTCTAACTCGCATCTTTCAGCACTGCCTAGTACAGTGTAAATGGCCCTCTCCATGGAAAGAGGCAAATGTAGTCCCTGTTCACAAAAAGAAGAGCAGAGCAGAAATCAGCAACTACAGACCAGTGTCACTCCTGTCAATCACTGGTAAGATCCTTGAGACAATAATCTCAAGACAAATGACAGATTTTTTTGACTACCACTCACTACTTTGTGATCGTCAATATGGCTTCAGGAAAGGTTACTCTGCTGCTGATCTGTTGTTAAACCTCTCCACTAAGTGGCACCAGTCACTGGATGAATCCAAAGTCAGCTGTGTGGTAGCACTGGACATTGCTGGCGCTTTCGACCGGGTGTGGCACCAGGGCCTCTTAGCAAAACTTCAAGCACTGGGAATTGCAGGCTCTACGCTATGTCTCCTCAGTGATTACCTTCATGGTAGATCTCTAAGTGTAGTCCTCAATGGAACGGAATCAGCAAGGCATCCTATTGGGGCAAGCGTTCCACAAGGAAGTGTGCTGGGTCCACTGTTATGGAATGTCTACTTCAACGACCTTCTTCATCTCATCCCAGAATCACATGCATATGCAGACGACTGTACACTGACATTCACTTATCCAAGAGAAGAAATGCCAGGTGCTCTAAGCTACATCAATCACCAGCTGAGAGCTATATCAGCTTGGGGAAATAGATGGCAAGTAACATTTGCACCTGAGAAAACGCAAATGATGATCGTCTCTAGGCACCATGATGGTAATGCTGGTGCAGTAGTACGGATGAATGGGACGATGTTGGCACCTGGAGAAGAAGTTGATATCCTTGGGGTGAAATTTGACTCCAAACTAACCATGAAGAACCATGTTGTAAATCTTGCAAACAAGGCAGCCAGGAAGCTTACAGCACTTCGCCGTATCTCGCACCTGCTTGACAGTAGGGGTTGCAAGATCCTGTACGAGGCACAAGTACGCTCACACCTTGAGTATGCTCCACTTTCTTGGTTTGCCTGCCCCCCCTCTCATCTGCGACTGCTTGACAGAGTAGAGAACAGAGCAAGACGTCTCATCTCTCGCCTGGACCCATCCTGGATAGATCTGTCATTTCAGCAGAGCCTTCAACATAGGAGGGATGTGGGTGGCCTTACTGTTATGTACAAGGCCAATATTGTCAAAATACCACACGTGGATCCACTTCGAGGACAGCGTGAAACAAGCTTTTATGCCACAAGACGGGCAGAAAGCAGCAACTTCACTCTGGCTGTACCCTTCTCCAGAACATCACTCCATCTGAGATCATACATACCCAGGATGACTCGAGTATGGAACACATTCGTACAGCATAATGATGTCAACGAGATAACGTCAGTTGATCAAATGAAAATGCTGGCCCACAGATGGCTCCAACTTCATCCTGTTCCCTACTTGTATGTCTCATAACAATAAAAATGCTTTCAAATGAGCTGATGTAGGTAACAGCTCTTAGCTTGCCAATAAAGTTAGGAATCCTTAACCTGTAAATAGCTGTCAATAAAGCTAGGGATCCTTAACCTTGTCAAACCCTGTGTAAAAAAAGAAAAAAAAAAAAAGAGAGATAGAGAGATAGAGAGAGAGAGAGAGAGAGAGAGAGAGAGAGAGAGAGAGAGAGAGAGAGAGAGAGAGAGAGAGAGAGAGAGAGAGAGAGAGAGAGCAGAAAGGCTAGAGGAAAAGGGGTCATAGTTGATGCAACAAACAGCATCGATTAAGAAATTATAATTCTTGCATCAGATGTAGAAGCGTCAGAGACAAGGGAAGACAAAATGCGAGTTTCAGGTCATTGTTCAAGGCGATTGAAATAAAGTTGGAATGTATTTTGATAAACAGGATAATCGCTAATGAAATATTGGAGTGACAAGAAGACGTGGTAATCCATGCAGCCTCAGAGGGACTCTTGTAAAAGTGACAAGAAGACGTGGTAATCCATGCAGCCTCAGAGGGACTCTTGTAAAAGTGACAAGAAGACGTGGTAATTCATGCAGCCTCAGAGGGACTCTTGTAAAAGTGACAAGAAGACGTGGTAATCCATGCAGCCTCAGAGGGACTCTTGTAAAAGTGACAAGAAGACGGGGTAATCCATGCAGCCTCAGAGGGACTCTTGTAAAAGTGACAAGAAGACGTGGTAATTCATGCAGCCTCAGAGGGACTCTTGTAAAAGTGACAAGAAGACGGGGTAATCCATGCAGCCTCAGAGGGACTCTTGTAAAAGTGACAAGAAGACGTGGTAATTCATGCAGCCTCAGAGGGACTCTTGTAAAAGTGACAAGAAGACGTGGTAATCCATGCAGCCTCAGAGGGACTCTTGTAAAAGTGACAAGAAGACGTGGTAATCCATGCAGCCTCAGAGGGACTCTTGTAAAAGTGACAAGAAGACGTGGTAATTCATGCAGCCTCAGAGGGACTCTTGTGAAAGTGACAAGAAGACGTGGTAATCCATGCAGACTCAGAGGGACTCTTGTAAAAGTGACAAGAAGACGTGGTAATCCATGCAGCCTCAGAGGGACTCTTGTAAAAGTGACAAGAAGACGTGGTAATCAATGCAGCCTCAGAGGGACTCTTGTAAAAGTGACAAGAAGACGTGGTAATCCATGCAGCCTCAGAGGGACTCTTGTAAAAGTGACAAGAAGACGTGGTAATCCATGCAGCCTCAGAGGGACTCTTGTGAAAGTGACAAGAAGACGTGGTAATCCATGCAGCCTCAGAGGGACTCTTGTAAAAGTGACAAGAAGACGTGGTAATCCATGCAGCCTCAGAGGGACTCTTGTGAAAGTGACAAGAAGACGTGGTAATTCATGCAGCCTCAGAGGGACTCTTGTGAAAGTGACAAGAAGACGTGGTAATCCATGCAGCCTCAGAGGGACTCTTGTAAAAGTGACAAGAAGACGTGGTAATCCATGCAGCCTCAGAGGGACTCTTGTGAAAGTGACAAGAAGACGTGGTAATTCATGCAGCCTCAGAGGGACTCTTGTGAAAGTGACAAGAAGACGTGGTAATCCATGCAGCCTCAGAGGGACTCTTGTAAAAGTGACAAGAAGACGTGGTAATCCATGCAGCCTCAGAGGGACTCTTGTAAAAGTGACAAGAAGACGTGGTAATCCATGCAGCCTCAGAGGGACTCTTGTAAAAGTGACAAGAAGACGTGGTAATCCATGCAGCCTCAGAGGGACTCTTGTAAAAGTGACAAGAAGACGTGGTAATCCATGCAGCCTCAGAGGGACTCTTCTAAAAGTGACAAGAAGACGTGGTAATCCATGCAGCCTCAGAGGCACTCTTGTAAAAGTCAAACAAAACATGAGGATGAAACATTAAAATTAAGTTGTTATATGCTTTACTAATAACTCTAACAGAATTAAAATAATTTTAGAGATATGCAGAACAGTGACTGGAAATGTTGATTAAAATAAAATGTTTATATTTCAAAAAGATTATCTTTGTAAGTTATTAACATACACATATCTGGAAGTGAAATATTTAGCAGTTTTACTAAATGTATTGTATGTATTTGTCAGCAGTTGCACCAAGTGATCACAAGCCTGAAACCTCTGCAGGTGTTTGACATGTGTAGCTGGTATACCCTCGGCTCCAGCTCCTGTCTCTCAGTGAGTCTCAACTTCCATTGATATTGTTCCTTTATCTCGTATAGGCCTCTGTGATTTCTAAAATCTTATATCACAAAAACGTTGTCTGAAAAACAGTCTGGTGATACCGACGAGATGTAGAAAAAGATACGTACAGTTCAGGACATTTATTAGAGGAAACGTTTCGCCAAGTGTGGTTCTTCAGTCCTAATAAACATATTAGGAATGATGAAGTAAAACTTGGCGAAACGTGTCCTGTAATAAATGTCTTGAACTCTACATTAAGTGTCTTTTTCCACACTGATTGTCTAATTGACTTTTGGTTTCTGTGTTTACGGACGTGTTCTTCCATTATCAAAAATTATTTATATACTTTTTAGAAGGAAGACTAATTTTTTTAAATTTCTTAAAGTTCAAAGTATATGAGAGACATGCTTCTGGGGTCATCGTGTGTGTCATGGTGGCTGCTCCACCACCCAGGGCCACGGTTCAAGCCCCCTGTCCATCTTTCTGTTTATTCATTTATAGTCGTTTATTTCGACTTAATCGAGTTCATAGACTATGTGTGTTTGAATGAGGTAAGGATAGACATACTGCGAAAGTTACAAAGTCTGTGGGAAACAGTACGGCTACTGACGGTAAATATATATATATATATATATATATATATGTATTTATGTAAATATATATATATATATATATATATATATGTAAAACAACCACTGTGAAAGAATAGTGAAATTCCAAGAGCTCTCGTGAGAAGCCACTAAAGCAGGTTGAATTTCACTATTCACCTGTTTGCTGTGATCTTATTGCATATATATATATATATGTATATATATATATATATATATATATATATATATATATATATATATATATATATATATATATATATATATTATTGTAACCACGAACGATTGGTATTGATCAATAGCAACACTGCGCTAGCCAAGGATTCGAACCCATGTTGAACTGGCCTGCCTCATGGTAAGCGAGAACCAAATGACGCTTTAAACCACAGGACCACCCAACCCTACAAGAATGGTGCAGCCAGCATACAGCTAGCTGTTGTGCCACCATCCGAGGGCATACGGAAGTGTGGGAGCATCTAAGCTAATTTCATTCTCATCCCTGTTTGGTGTACTAGCCTCACGAGCAGTATTTATATATTATTGTAACCACAAACGAGTGGGTGGTCCTGTGGTTTAAAGCGTCATGTGGTTCCCGCTTACCATGAGGCAGGCCAGTACAACATGGGTTCGAATCCTTTGCTAGCGCAGTGTTGTTATTGATCTATACCACTCGTTCGTGGTTACAATAACATATAAATACTGCTCGTGAGGCTAGTACACCAAACAGGGATGAGAATGAAATTAGTTTAGAAGCTCCCACACCTCCGTATGCCCTGTGATTGGTGGAATGATGAAGTAAAGGTTGTGATTGGTGGAATGATGAAGTAAAGGTTGTGATTGGTGAAATGATGAAGTAAAGGTTGTGATTGGTGGAATGATGAAGTAAAGGTTGTGATTGGTGGAATGATGAAGTAAAGGTTGTGATTGGTGGAATGATGAAGTAAAGGTTGTGATTGGTGGAATGATGAAGTAAAGGTTGTGATTGGTGGAATGATGAAGTAAAGGTTGTGATTGGTGGAATGATGAAGTAAAGGTTGTGATTGGTGGAATGATGAAGTAAAGGTTGTGATTGGTGGAATGATGAAGTAAAAGGTTGTGATTGGTGGAATGATGAAGTAAAGGTTGTGATTGGTGGAATAATGAAGTAAAGGTTGTGATTGGTGGAATAATGAAGTAAAGGGTGTGATAAAAGAGAAGGTAGCTTATGAGAGGTTTTTACAAAGCAGAAGTGTTATAAGAAGAGTAGAGTATATGGAGAGTAAAAGAAATGTGAAGAGAGAATGCAAAAGGAGAGCAGATGATAGAGTGGGAGAGGCACTGTCAAGAAATTTTAATGAAAATAAGAAAAAATTTTGGAGTGAGTAAAACAAGTTAAGAAAGCCTAGGGAACGAATGGATTTGTCAGTTAAGAACAGTGTAGGGGAGTTAATGGATGGGGAGATGGAGGTATTGGATAGATGGCGAGAATATTTTGAGGAACTTTTAAATGTCGACGAAGAAAGGGAGGCGGTAATTTCATGCACTGGACAGGGAGGTATACCATCTTTTAGGAGTGAAGAAGAACAGGATGTGAGTGTGGGGGAGGTGTGTGAGGCATTACGTAGAATGAAAGGGGGTAAAGCAGCTGGAACTGATGGGATCATGACAGAAATGTTAAAAGCAGGGGGAGATATAGTGTGGGAGTTGTTGGTATTTTTGTTTAATAAATGTATGATAGAGGGGAAGGTACCTAGGGATTAGCAGAGAGCATGTATAGTCCCTTTATATAAAGGGAAGGGGGACAAAAGACATTGTAAAAATTATAGTGGAATAAGTTTACTGAGTATACCAGGAAAAGTGTACGGTAGGGTTATTATTGAAAGAATTAGAGGTAAAACAGAATGTAGGATTGCGGATGAGCAGGGAGGTTTTAGAGTGGGTAGGGGATGTGTATATCAAGTGTTTACATTGAAGCATATATGTGAACAGTATTTAGATAAAGGTAGGGTAGTTTTTATTGCATTTATGGATTTAGAAAAGGCATATAATAGAGTGGATAGAGGAGCAATGTGGCAGATGTTGCAAGTATATGGAATAGGTGGTAAGTTACTAAATGCTGTAAAGAGTTTTTACGAGGATAGTGAAGCTCAGGTTAGGGTGTGTAGAAGAGAGGGAGAATACTTCCAGGTAAAAGTAGGTCTTAGACAGGGATGTGTAATGTCACCATTGTTGTTTAATATATTTAAAGATGGGGTTGTAAAAGAAGTAAATGCTAGGGTGTTGGGGAGAGGGGTGGGATTAAATTATGGGAAATCAAATACAAAATGGGAATTGACACAGTTATTTTTTGCTGATGATACTGTACTTATGGGAGATTCTAAAGAAAAATTGAGAAGGTTAGTGGACGAGTTTGGGTGTGTGTGTAACGGTAGAAAGTTGAAAGTGAACATAGAAAAGAGTAAGGTGATGAGGGTACCAAGCGAGCTTGGTGCCCGGGGGTATGGGGTAACATCGCTTAGCTTCGGCTAAGCGCTCATACTTATCTTGGGTCTAGCTCCGTGGTAAAGTACTGTGGACTCTGATACAGAGTTAGCAGGTTCGAGTCCTGCTGTGGACGTAGAGACAATGTTTATATATATATATATATATATATATATATATATATATATATATACATATAAATATATATATATTTACATATATATATATATTTTAGAATTACATTATACACCAGTGACCTTCACCTTTTATCTTTCAGTGCCTTGTCCTAAAAATTATAACAACATAACAGATAAATATAACTAAACCAGTTATTCTTAATTATTTAAGTAAATATTTCCTAAATATTTATATATATATATATATATATATATATATATATATATATATATATATATATATATATATATATATACATACTAATTCTAGGTAGGTTGGTAGAGAGCAACCGCCCAGGGAGGTACTACCGTTCTGCCAAGTGAGTGTAAAAATGAAGCCTGTAATTGTTTTACACGATGGTAGGATTGCTGGTGTCTTTTTTTTCTGTCTCGTACACATGCAAGATTTCAGGTATGTCTTGCCACTTCTACTTACACTTATGTCACACTACACATACATGTACAAGCATATATATACACACCCCTTTGGGTTTTCTTCTATTTTCTTTCTAGTTCTTGTTCTTGTTTATTTCCTCTTACCTCCATGGGGAAGTGGAACAGAATTCTTCCTCCGTAAGCCATGCGTGTTGTAAGAGGCGACTAAAATGCCGGGAGCAAGGGGCTAGTAACCCCTTCTCCTGTATATATTACTAAATGTAAAAGGAGAAACTTTCGTTTTTCCTTTTGGGCCACCCCGCCTTGGTGGGATACGGCCGGTGTGTTGAAAGAAGAAAGATATATACTAATCTTTGGCTGTAGGAGACTGGAACCTACGAACCTTGGAACAAGGTACGCAGTGCTTTACCAACCTAGCTACACTGGTCCAATACCTTGGCGCCTAGCTCACGCTAGACGTTGATCCAAGGCAGACAGCTTTC
Organism: Cherax quadricarinatus; assembly: GCF_038502225.1. Lineage (NCBI taxonomy): Eukaryota > Metazoa > Arthropoda > Malacostraca > Decapoda > Parastacidae > Cherax > Cherax quadricarinatus. The sequence goes on from NC_091331.1 coordinate 33,781,336, forward strand.
CAGCTTTCAAGCATTGTTAAAATCTCTAGTAGGCTGATGCATGCAGGGGATGAGATGAAAAGCTGTAAGCCTTCTCCCCGAAAGCTGGCTGCCTTAGATCAACGTCTAGCGTGAGCTAGGCGCCAAGGTATTGGACCAGTGTAGCTAGGTTGGTAAAGCACTGCGTACCTTGTTCCAAGGTTCGTAGGTTCGAGTCTCCTTCAGCCAGAGATCAGTGTTTGTGAATATTTCGTCTGCTCTTGCGAATTCCTAGCATATATATATATATATATATATATATATATATATATATATATATATATATATATATATATGTCGTGCCGAATAGATAAACTTGATCAATTAGCAAGAACTCATTTAAGATTAAGTCCTTCCTAAAATTTTCTTATACTCTTAAAGATATATTTATTCATTTGTTTTAATATAAAAATCTAATAATTTTGTACTAAAAGAACCTAAGAAAACTTAACTAACCTTACTATAACAAGCGAAATTTAATTTAGTCTAATCCAACTAGATATATTTTAGATAAGTTTACAATAATTATATATTTTATGTAGACTTTATTCAAAGGCAAAATACATTTGACAAAAATACAATAGAGAATAGAACAACACAGATAACATCCCAGAGCTACATCTCGAATACTTCGTCTAGCTCCCCGGCGGTGGACCGCGTGCCCAGAATGCTGCAGGCATTTTTCCCTCTGCATCGCAACACTGAATCTCTGAAAGAGGAAGCTGGCCGCCCTGTGATTCTTGGTTTCCATGATGAGTTTATCACCCAGCTCTTTCAGGAGCTTTAGAGCACACTTGCCCCATGCTCCAAGGGTCTGCAACCCTATTGGGATGAAGTTATAGCTAGGGGTAGGGGGGAAGGCCTTCATATTTACTGGTCTTCTGGGTCTCCCTGTGGCTAGCAGCTCCACCCGCTTCAGCTACGGACTATGTCAAGTAGGTATCTGCCAATGTGGCGGCACAGGTGTAGTTCCAGGTAATCTGCTTAACATCCTTCAAGGGTAGCATATATATATATATATATATATATATGCATATATATATATATATATATATATACATATATATATATATATATATATATATATATATATATGTATATATATATATATATATATATGCCGTGCCGAATATGTAAAACTGGTCAATTAGCAAGAACTCATTTAAAATTAAGTCCGTTCTGAAATTTTCTTTTATACGTTTAAAGATATATTTTTTTCATTAATGTTAATGTAAATTTTTTTAATTTTGCATCAAAAGAATCTTAGAAAACTTACCTAACCTTGTTATAACAAGAGCAATTTAGTTTAGCCTAACCCAACTAAATATATTTTAAATACGTTTACAATAATTTAGTACTAAACAAGCACAATCAAATATATTTTTTTCGTTAGGTTCAGAATGATTTTGGCGAAATTATTGCATACACAAATTTTCACTTGTCCTATATGGCAAGATGAGCGTTGCTATTTAAGCCAAGATCGCAAGTTCTGCCTATTCGCCACGACATATATATATATATATATATATATATATATATATATATATATATATATATATATATATATATATATATATATATATATATATATATATATATATATATATATATATATATATATATATATATATATATATATATATATATATATATATATACACACAAAAAGAATTCCTTAGAAACTGTTAACAGTAATTTCAATAAAACAATAAAAGTTCTACTGAAAGGCAAAGATGAATTAATCAAAGAATTTTATTCCCCTAATCCATCTTTACCCTACATGTATTGACTAATAAAAACACATAAACCAGGTAATCCAGTCAGACCAATTATTAGCTCCATAGGATCAGTTTCACAGGAATTATCCAAATGGCTTGTCGACATTTTGAGCCCTATTGTTGGTAAAATTTCTAACATTAATGTTAAAAATAACACAGTATTAGTTGATAAATTAAGCTCCTAGACTGACTTATATGATTTTAACATGGTTAGTTTTGAGGTTACTTCCTTGTTTACTAAAGTTCCAGTTGATGATTTATTAAGTTTTTTATCTGAAGAACTTATTAATTATTATTTACCATTGCCAGTTCCTACTACCATTAAACTTATTAAACTTTTGCATTGTTGATGCAAAATTTGTATTAAATGATAAGTTTTACACTCAGAAGTTTGGTATGGGAATGGGAAATCCTTTTTCACCTGTTCTTAGTAACCTATACATGGATTTTTTTGAAACAACACTTCTTATCACAATCCTCTCAAAAAGAACTTAATGGTTCAGATATGTTGATGATATTTTGTGTCTTATGCCCAAGAATGTAGATATGCACCATCTCCATGTTAAATTAAATAGCTTAGCCCATTCTATAAAATTTACTGTTGAGTTTGAGGAAAATAACATTGCCTTTTATAGATATTTTAATTATTAAGGGTAATAATGAATTCATACTTAAAATTTACAGAAAATCTACAAATAACTGTTCCTATGTACACTATTATTCTTCCCCTCAAGATAGAGTTAAACTGTTTGATTTCTCATCAATGTTTTTGAGAGCTTTACGTATTTGTAGTCCAGAGTTCATAGATGAAGAAATGTCCAGAATTTATGAAATAGCTAATGATCTGAATTACCCAAGAAACGTAATTGATAAATCTTTTAAAATTGCTAGAAATACTTTTTACAATCCAAAAAGGGACAACCAACCTTATTCAACTAAAAATATGTTGGTTCTCTCTTACCATGAAAACTTGGTTGATATGCCTTCTCTTCTTAAGACTTTTAATATCAAAGTTGTATTTAAAAATCTTGATACAGTAAAAAAACTTTTGATAAAGAATTCCCCCCAAAATGCTGACGGATGTGTCTATAAAATTCCTTGTAAAATTTGCGATAAAGTTTATTGCAGTCAAACTGGTAAAAGTCTCGAACTAAGATTAAACAACATAAATATAGCATTAGAACTGGACAAGATTCCAATGCTCTATTTATTCATGTGAGAGATTTTAACCATCCAACTGATTTTCAAAAAGTTGAGAAAGTTGTATCAAGCAAGTCCATGGTCGACAGAAATATAATTGAATCTTGTTTCATAAAAAGCAGTTTTGAAAATAATATGAGTATTTCCTTTGGTTTATATAAATTAGATCCATTTATAATTAATAAAATTTGGGAAGAATTTAATAATACCTTGGACAAAAAATAAATCTTAATTCTTGGGTAGAATATTTTGTTAGTGGGATGTCGTGAAGGACCTGTCTAGTTGGGCCAGCGGGCCTGCTGCAGTGTTCCTTCTTTCTTATGAGTCGGATGTCGTCGCACGTCAGGTGTTGCTTTGTTATGGGATGTGATGGTGAGGTGTGATCTTCACCCTTTATATGCCTTCCTTTGATGTATTACTTTTATAGTTCCTTAATAATGTGAGAAGTCACGAAAGCGCTTGGAATTTCACTATTCTTTCACAGTGGTTGTTTTGCATATTCTGAAATCACCTGTTTACTGTGATTTTATTGCATATACATACATATATATATATATATATATATATATATATATATATATATATATATATATATATATATATATATATATATATATATATAGTTGGGTGTGTGTGTGTGTGTGTGTGTGTGTGTGTGTGTGTGTGTGTGTGTGTGTGTGTGTGTGTGTGTGTGTGTGTGTGTGTGTGTATGTGTGTGTGTGTGTGTGTGTGTGTGCATGTGTGTGTGTGTGTGTGTGTGTGTGTGTGTGTGTGTGTGTGTGTGTGTGTGTGTGTGTGTGTGTGTGTGTGTGTGTGTGTGTGTGCGTGTGTGTGTGTGATGGGGTCCAGCTCTAGTGCAAATTGTGGGATTCATAGCCTCGGAGAAGTGAAAAAAAGGGTTCTAGGAAGAATATCTGGATTTCTTCCTGAAGCCATTAGAATATTCCATTTCCCCTGCCACGTTATCGTTTGATTTTTTATCTTGTTGGTATATTTCATTACATAATAAAGTACACAATATTTATAAGGTACATTTCTGGTACAAAAATGGCATATACAATGCATGAGATTTGAGGGATACATTTCAAGTGCATGTTGCTACATGTTTATCACAGCTGGGGCGCGTACCCAGGATGCAGCAGGCATTACCCCTCTGAACGGCCCCGCTGAGTCACTGGAATAGAAAACTAATCGCCCTTGGATCCCAGATAAGTCTTTCGTCGAGCTCCTTAGGGAACTTAGACGTACTCTTTCCCCATGGTTAAGAGGTCTCTGAGCCTATGGGAATGAACATATAATAATGGGCAAGGTCACTGAATTTTCTAGACTTTTGGGACTTCCTGAAGCAGCTGCTCTTCCTACCTCCTTGGTGTACTGGATAGCTATCAGCCTGTGTGTGTGTGTGTGTGTGTGTGTGTGTGTGTGTGTGTGTGTGTGTGTGTGTGTGTGTGTGTGTGTGTGTGTGTGTGTGTGTGTGTGTGTGTGTGTGTGTGTGTGTCTTTATTTTAGAGACTTCATAAATCATACAAAATGTTCTTGTAATTTTCTTGTTTTCTCAGTTAATGATACTTCAATTAAAAGTGCTGTTTAAACTAGTTTTAATCTTCAAGGTCAGTAATGTAATGTTTACTCTGTCTTGATGAGATAGTGAAGAAATTTTAAGAAGGCAGTTAACTGATAATTATTATTAAGTGGAGACGTAAAGCCAATACAACAAATAAGTAATTATTCCTCTGTTCACTCGCTCCTCACTTTATAACCAACTTTGAGACCAGTTTAACTCCAGTTTCATTCACTGTTAAACTTTTTAACTACATAGCTCATTTGCAAGAGTAAAACAAACCAAATCTGTTAAAAAATCAGAAATATTTATAATAATTAAAGAAATTACAGTAAGTTTCATGAGCCCATAAAGTGTGTTGGGTCTTGCCTGACCTTGACATTTAGTACTAATTGGTTGTCAGACACTTGGTATATTTCCATACACATTTTCTGAGACAGAGCATTCGCTGCCGTTTCAAATTTTGCCTTAAGATCTGCCTCTAGAGTGTCTTCGTGCAAATGTCGATCTTGTCACTTACCATCCTACTGTATCAACATTATGAGACATCAAGTACAACATTGTTGCTGCCATCATTACGTTTTCTTTCTCACTGAGTTGTAATATTTCTCTTTTTGTGAACAGTAAGAAATTGGCAGATATTTTGGAAGATTTATCTTCCATCCTGGGAAGCCATGAACCAGCTGAACGAAAACCTATAGTAATCTTTACATTTTTTGTAATATTGGAAATAACTGTTTACATAGTCAACAAAATACAATGAGATAAAGTGATCACAATCTTGAAAGTGACTTACATTGTATTCTGTTACTTGTTGATTAGTCACAGTTGGACTGTATCGCTCAACATATATATATATATATATATATATATATATATATATATATATATATATATATATATATATATATATATATATATATATATATATATATATATATATATATATATATATATATATATATATATATATATATATATATATATATATATATATATATATATATATATATATATATATATATATATATATATATACCAAACTGCGGCAGGCCAGGATTCGACCCCACGTCAGTGTCCCGCCTGAAGAGACAACACAACGTACGTGTCACCCTCTTCTCCTTTCTAAAATTTACTCTCTTATGTTTAAAGATATATTTTTTTTTCATTTATATTAATGCAACAATTCATAATTTTGAACCCAAAAGAACCTTAAAAACTAAAGTAATACCGACGTGATAGAAAAAGAGAGACATGAATACAGCAAAATGCGATCTTATCTGGCAACGTTTCGCCCACAAAGTTGGCTCTATCATCTAGGATGACGGAATTATTATGTCTGTGTTTTCTAAAATTTCGAGTTTCAGCACCATATAACCTCTCCATTGAATTGATAAAGTCACTGGTTGGCGAAACGTCTTCAAAATAAAGAAACCCAGGTGTTGCACATATGTCATATTCATCAAAACCCGCGTGTTGCACATATGTTATAATCATCAAAATCAAGGTGTTGCACATGTGTGATATTCATCAGCTTGTAGGTATTATATACAAATACTACTACCATACTTGTGTGACACATCAATACTATGGGATCTTGGTACAAAGCTACCTCCCTCAGCCTGCTTGTTAACCTGTGGCGCAATACTTGGCTATTACTCACTTTCCTACTTCCACTTGAGGTTCAGCCCATTGTGACGATACCTTCAACTGCTGCATTTCCTCTACTTCATGTATAAGCGAGCATCTTCCTGCCAATACTTCAGAGTCATCAAGAATACGGTGATGAATATCTTTATCTACACTGAGGGACTGATTACCTCCTCTCCTACTGTCCCCAGTTTCAACACCGTCAAATAGCCTCTATATTGTATTCAAGTCAATGGATGGCGAAACGTCTTGAAAATAAAGATACCACGTTTTGTACATACTGTATTTTCCGGCATACAAGGCGCACAAGCATATGTTTCAAATAAGTTATAACATAAAATTGTAAACAACTGCTAAAGAGTAACCCAGAGCCTTCCCTTGACCTGACGTTGAGCATATAAGGCGCAGGGTGATTTTCCAAGACTTTTTTGTGGGGAAAAAAAAGAGCTTCTAATATGTCGGAGAGGTTCTCAAGACTCAAGACCTCAACTATCATGAGACCAATGCATTCACAACTGCTCTTCCTGTTTTCTCCAAGTTGGTCCCACGAGCGCCTAGCAGCTGGGTTAAGCCCTGACTCCTTTTCTTCGAATGTGGACACCCCTCTCCACCGCTATTCTTTGCCTATCCCGTCTTCCCAGCTCACCCCACATGGCGTCTTACCTAAACTCTCTCTCTCTCTCGAGAGAGAGAGAGAGAGAGAGAGAGAGAGAGAGAGAGAGAGAGAGAGAGAGAGAGAGAGAGAGAGAGAGAAAGGAAAAAGTGAGAGAGGAAGAGAGAAAGAAAAAGAATTACAAGATGTTGGAGGCCTGACTGTTATGTACAAAGCCAACATTGTCAAAGTACCACACTCGGCTGAGGAAGGAAGGAGGGAAGATCACAAAAAAACGACCTAGATGTATGTGAGGAGCTCAACATGAGATTCAAAGAAGTGTTCACAGAGGAGACAGAAGGGACTCCAGAAAGACAGAGAGGCCGGGTACATCATCAAGTGCTGGACACAATACATACATCCGAGGAAGAAGTGAAGAGGCTGCTAAGCGAGCTAGATACCTCAAAGGCAATGGGGCCAGATATCATCTCTCCAAAGATCCTGAGAGAGGGAGCAGAGGCGCTGTGTGTACCACTAACAATAGTCTTCAACACATCTATCGAAACTGGGAGACTACCCGAGGTATGGAAGACAGCAAATGTAGTCCCATTTTTTAAAAAAAAGAGACAAACATGAAGCATTAAACTGCAGACCAGTGTCATGGAGAAGATTATCAGGAGAAGAGTGGTGGAGCACCTAGAAAGGAACGAGCTTATCAACAACAGCTAGCACGGGTTCAGGGACGTGAAATCCTATGTCACAAACCTACTGGAGTTTTGTGACAGGGTGACAGCAGTAGGACAAGAGAGAGAGGGGTAGGTAGACTGCATTTTCTTGGACTGTAAGAAGGCGTTTGACAGTTCCACACAAGAGATTAGTCTAAAAGCTGGAGAACCAGGCAGGGATAACAGGAAAGACACTGCAATGGATCAGGGAATACCTGTCAAGAAGACAACAGCGAGTCATGGTGCATGGCGATGTGTCAGAGTGGATACCTGTAAAGAGCGGGGTTCCACAGGGGTCAGTCTTAGGACCGGTGCTGTTTCTGGTATTTGTGAACAACAAGATGGAAGGAATAGACTCCGAAATGTCCCTGTTTGCAGATGATGTGAAGTTGATGAGAAGAATTCAAACGGACGAGGACCAGGCAGAACTACAAAAGGATTTGGACAGGCTGCGGGCGTTTTTCAGCAACTGGCTCCTGGAGTTCAATCCCACCAAATGAAAAGTCATGAAGATTGGGGAAGGGGAAAGAAGACCGCAGACGGAGTACAGTCTAGGGGGCCACAGACTACAAACCTCACTCAAGGAAAAGGATCTTCGGATGAGTATAACACCGGGTTCATCTCCGGAGGCGCACTGCAATAGATCAGGGAAGTATGCTGCAGCATACTTACGCCTAGCAAACCTCAGAACAGCATTCCGACATCTTAATAAGGAATCGTTCAGGACCCTGTACACCGTGTACGTCAGGCCCATATTGGAGTATGCAGCAAAAGTTTGGAACCCATACCAAATCAAGCATGTAAGGAAGCTAGAGAAAGTGCAAAGGTTTGCAATAAGACTAGTCCCGGAGCTAAGGGGTATGTCCTACAAGGAAAGGTTAATTAAGGGAAATCAACCTGACGACACTGGAAGTCAGGAGAGTTGTCAGAAAGTGGAATAGTCTGGTAAGTGATGTAGTGGAGGCAGGATTCATACATAGCTTTAAGAAGAGGTATGATAAAGCTCATGGAGCAGGAAGAGTGACTTAGTAGCGGCCAGTGAAGAGGCGGGGCCAGGACCTGTGACTCGACCCCTGCAACCACAACTAGGGAAGTACAACTAGGCAAGTACCACCCCACTCACCAATCCCACTCAGCAACACCACCTCCCCACTCACCAAATCTACCCAGCAACACCACAACCCCATTCACCAAGCCCACCCAGCAACACAACCAACCCACTCACCAAGCCCACCCCGCAACACCACCACCCCATTCACTGTGTCCACTCAACAACACCACCACCCCATTGTGTCCACTCAGCAACACCACCACCCCACTCACCAAGCCCACCCAGCAACACCACCACCCCACTTACCCAGCCCACCCAGCAACACCACCACCCCACTCACCAAGCCCACACAGCAACACCACCACCCCACTCACCAAGCCCACCCAGCAACACCACCACCCCACTCACCAAGCCCACCCAGCAACACCACCACCCCACTCACCAAGCCCACCCAGCAACACCACCACCCCACTCACCAAGCCCACCCAGCAACACCACCACCCCACTCACCCAGCCCACCCAGCAACACCACCACCCCACTCACCAAGCCCACCCAGCAACACCACCACCCCACTCACCAAGCCCACCCAGCAACACCACCACCCCACTCACCAAGCCCACCCAGCAACACCACCACCCCACTCACCAAGCCCACCCAGCAACACCACCACCCCACTCACCAGCACTCCCAGCCCACCCACAACACCACCAAGCCCACCCAGCAACACCACCACCCCACTCACCAAGCCCACTACTCCCAGCAACACCACCACCCCATTCACCAAGCCCACCCAGCAAACACAGAAATTTAAACCCCACTCAGCCCATACAAGCAACATCACCACCCCACACTCAACAACACCACCACCCCATTGTGTCCACTCAGCAACACCACCACCCCACTCACCAAGCCCACCCAGCAACACCACCACCCCACTCACCAAGCCCACCCAGCAACACCACCACCCCACTCACCAAGCCCACCCAGCAACACCACCACCCCACTCACCAAGCGAAAATGTTTAGATGTAAAATCTGACCCAAGATCTGTCTGAATTTCCTTTAGGGATCCCAACTTTAGTAAAAATTTTTACTAGTGCTCTCAAAACCACATGTATAGTGTTAAGTAGAGGGATGGCCTCGGGGATCCTGGTAGTAGAACAGATAAAGTACTGGTTACTGCACAAATTGAGAACACACCTTCCAAAAATTCTACCTTACCATAAGCGAAATTGTGCAAATTCTATGTTTGGGATATCTGTAAACATGGAATATCAGGAAAAACAAATGTGACATGCGACTCTGAGCATCCCAAAAAATGTCGTTACCTCCTGTCTAATGGAGTGTGTCGTTCTCCCTCCTGCAAATTCTTTCTCCCAGAAATGTGCCACTCTTCGGTCCTCCAAAAACAGTGCTACAATACCAACTGCTCTGCATGCGATCTAAAAGGAACCAGGAGGTACAGACCTCACAAGACAAACAATAGTAGCTACAACAAACCACACTCCAAGTGATTTTTTAGTTGCAGGAAACGAAAAAAATGGAAGGAAATAACAAAAGTAGTCCATCACCTTGGAGCCTTATTGGACTGGAGGCACAGCCAGTGGCCCCCCGTGGCCCTCCAGAACTACAACTACTGATGCCAATAACAAAATCCCCCCAACAAACACAGAATACAACCTCGTTTATATTTGTTATTATACAGGGCCTTAAGCCATCCACCAACAACAAAATATCTTTCATCATTGGTCTTCTAGAGGAGTCAAATGCGATGTTTGCAGCCTTCACAGATCACTTTGACCATGAAATATGGATAAATGGGTACAAAATTTTTAGATGCGACAGAAAAAACAGACAACAAGGGGAGGGGATTGGCCGCTTTGTCATAGAGCCATTCATCTGCACGAAGATGCTGAACACCACAAATGAGGTAGTTGAAATTCTAACAATAATGATCGAAAACGAAAACCTAGTCATCGTGGTTGTATATAAGCCACCAGAAGCAACCTCCCAATAGTTCAAGGAACGCTACTGAAAACTGATTACTGTCTGGGAAGCCTTCCAGCTCCATCCCCAAATATCTAACTGCTTGGTGATTTCAACCTGAGGCATTCAAAATGGAAGAATTTAGCAAATAATGTTACAGTAGAAACAATCCTTGGAGGCAGCGCAGATGAAAGGTCACATACACATGAGCTACTAAATCTCTGCGATAAACACACCTTAAATCAGCAGATAGTGGAGCCAACAAGACTGGAAAACACACTTGACCTTAAATTTAACTTCACAAATAATGAGGACCTGGTAATAAACATAACAATATCAAAAACAACTAATTCCAATCACAATCTAATCGAAGTTAAGATTTGCATCTATAAAGGTGTCTTCACCAAAGACAATTTTAACAACAAGAGCATCAACTGGGACCAGGTGAACCATGTCTTAAATGAAACATGTTGGAAGATATCTTAACATGGATCCAAACCAGTGCCTTGAAAGGTTCAACTTCCTGGCAGCTGAAGTATGTTCAAGGCATATATCCCTAAGAAAGAAGATAAATAAACTGGAGAAAGACGCACCCCCTACAGAATCGATGAAGAATCACTGAGCTCCTCAAGAACGCTAGATTATCTGATACATGGAAAGAAGCACTGACCAGGCAAATGGAAAGTATCGAACGTAAGTTAAAGGACTCTTACAGGACCCAGGAGAGACAGTAGGAGCTAATTCGATTAATGAAATTGAAAGAATTTCGAAATATTTCTTTTCATATGCCAAAAACAGGCAAACATCACATCTAGTATCGGGTCCTTTCTCAGACAAGATGGCACTTACACAGTTGACAACAAGGAAATGAGTGAGATACTGAAATCCACTAATCAGTCTGAAGATCGACAATGTAAATGATTTTTTTCATGAATGGGCCTCAAAACTCCATCAATGCATGCCATATTTCTGACATTACCCTAGCTCCGATAGACTTTGAGAAAGCCATTGACAACATGCCCCTGTACTCAGACCCAGGCATAGACTTGTGGAACTCTGTGTTCATTAAAAACTGCAAGAAACCCTTTCGCGTGCCCTAAGAATACTATGGAGAATGAGCTTAGACATGGGTGAAATTCCACAGTCACTTAAAACAACGGATACAGCCCCACTACTGTAGACTAATATCTCTAACGTCCCACATCATATAAATCTTTGAAATAGTGCTAAGAAGCACTCTTGCAAACCACTTGGATTCCCAAAAACTGCACAATCCAGGGCAACATGGGTTTAGAGCAGGTCGCTCCTGCCTCTCGCAACAACTGGATCACTTAAATGAACTGGAAGAAAAACAGAATGCAGCTGTAATATACACAGACTTTGCAAAAGCCTTTGACAAGTGCGATCATGGTGTAATAGTGCACAAAATACGTGCTAAAGGAATAACTGGCAAAGTGCAGAGATGGATCTTCAAGTTCCTAACCAATCGAACACAAAGAATAGTTGTCAACAGAGTTAAATCGGAAGCTGCCATAGTGAAAAGCTCTGTTTCACAAGGCACAGTACTCGCCCTCATCCTGTTCCTCATCCTCATATCAGACATAGAGGTGGAATCCACAGCACCATGTCATCCTTTGCAGAAGATACTAGGATCTGCATGAGACTGTGATCTATTGAGGACACGGTTAACCTCCAAGAAGATATACAACAAGTTTTCCATTGGTTGGAGAACGGAAAGCGATATGATGTTTAATGAAGACAAATTTCAACTACTCCGTTATGGAAAACTGGAGGAGATAATAACTAGAACAGAGTATACTACAAACTTTGATCATACAATAGAGCGGAAAAAATGTGAGGGACCTGGGAGTGGTGATGTCTGAAGATTCTTCTTTCAAGGATCACAAAAGTGCCACGATCACAGGTGCAAAGAAAATGATAGGATGGATAATGAGAACGTTCAAAAGAAGAGATGCCAAGCCATTGATGTTCTTTTCAAATCACTTGTTCTCTTTTTTCTGGAATATTGCTATACATTAATATCTCTCTTCAAAGCAGGTGAAATTGCAGATCAAGAGAGTATACAGAGAACCTTTATAGCACATATAAGTTCCATCAAACACCTCAGCTACTGGGAACGCCTGGAAGCACTTGACGTGTACTCGTTGGAAAGCAGGCGAGAGAGAGATATCATAATCTACACTTAGAAAATTCTAGAAGGGATGGCCCCGAATCTGCACACAGAAATCACTCCCTACGAAAATAAAAGACCTGGCAGGTATTGTAAAATACCCCCAGTGAAAAGTAGGGGCGCCATTGATACACTAAGAGAAAACACCACAAGTGTCCGGAGCTTAAGACTATTCAACAGCCTTCCACCAGGCATAAGGAGAATTTCCAATAGGCCTCTGTCTGCCTTCAAGTCGGTGCCGGATCAGCCGGGCTGTGGTTCGTACGTTGGACTACTTGCGGCCACCAGTAACAGCCTGGTTGTTCATGCCTTGATTAACAGGGAGGCCTGGTCGTGGACCGGGCCGCGGGGGCGTTGATCACCGGAATACCCTCCAGATAGACCCATCTTAGTTTTGGGTAATGGACCCACATACTCCATAACTAGCCTGATAAAAGGTTCTCCAACTGCCGCAATTGGTTTAAGTGGGGCAGGTTTATTCCCTTGATTAGGTTTTCCTCCACTTTGACAAATATGACATGATTCAGTATACTTACTCACTGACTCCCATATCTGTGGCCCGTAAAAATGTTTGGAGACCTTGCCCATGTTTATTTATACCTAAATATCCTCCCATGGGAACATCATGGGCCAAACGTAAAACTTGATACCTAAATGTCTCTGGCACAAACACTTGGTAAACTGCCTCTTATGCTCCATCACAAGGTATTCATCACAGAGTTTTTCTCATTAAAACAACTTCTGTGTAAAGAAAAAAAAAACATTTAATTAGTTGGGAGGCTTTACCCTCGCTAACTGCCGATGATCTATTAACCTTCAGGGTATCGTCACACCCCTGGGCCTTGATCAGCTGTTCTGGAGTAGGAATCGCCACTCATATGCCAACTCGCAGACCCCCACTCAAACCCGGTCCCACCTGGGACGGTTCATCAATACTCTGAGTCTCCTGCAGGCTAGACTCCAGGAATCAATTTCCCAAACCCAAATCTTCTCCAGCATCAGAAGAATCAAGGAGAGGCATAGAAGCTTTTCCCTTAGACATTTTCCTAGTTACAGCAGACACTGGGAACAGCTCAGACACAGTAGCCTAGCTTTTTCCTTCCATACTTGTGATTCTGGGTCTCTCTAAATCAATGGTTTCTTACATTCAAGAAGACCCATCACATTATTACTTAACAGAAAGTCAACACCTTCAAAAGGTATATCATGTGTAATACGTACAGGCAGGTAATCAGACTGGTAAGCAGACTACACCCACAGTCCTAATAGTAGATCAGGTTATTCCTATCAATACAATATCTAATCTACTGTAAGTATCTACTGTCACTTATAATATATCCTTGCACAAGAGGGAGCATGTGCTACATCCGTTCTTTAAAGACATAATTCCTTCTATCCTACCTTCATTTTGTTGTAAAGCCACTGTGGACTTACTTGAAAAGACCTTCATCCGAAGGTCTAAAACAGCTGGCTTACCTGGTCTACTCTGAGGTAAAATTTCAATACTGGCTACCGTCTGTGTAACTGGTGTACTTACTGTGATAAAACCTAAGTCACGAATACTTAAGTACCACAAATGCTTTACAAAGAACAAAATTAACATAAATGTATAGTTTTATTTAATTTTGTGGCCCGAAGTCAGAATTAAAAGTTCAAATGTTTGTTCGGACGCGTCGCACGCCACACACCAGCCAGATCAGACAGCAGACGCCGTGGGTACTGCTGATGACTGGATTTTCACGTCTGCAAGGGTCAAGGCTCTAGCTTTGTGCACACTGCAAATTAACTTCAATCATGTAATGTACATTTTAAAGGGCTACTGTCAGGGAGGCTGGAGTGGGAATAACACCACCGATGCTACTGTTAGGGAGGCTGGAGTGGGAATAACACCACCGATGCTACTGTCAGGGAGGCTGGAGTGGGAATAACACCACCGATGCTACTGTTAGGGAGGCTGGAGTGGGAATAACACCACCGATGCTACTACTGTCAGGGAGGCTGGAGTGGGAATAACACCACCGATGCTACTGTCAGGGAGGCTGGAGTGGGAATAACACCACCTGTTTGGGAGGCTACCGATGCTACTGTCAGGGAGGCTGGAGTGGGAATAACACCACCGATGCTACTGTCAGGGAGGCTGGAGTGGGAATAACACCACCGATGCTACTGTCAGGGAGGCTGGAGTGGGAATAACACCACCGATGCTACTGTTTGGGAGGCTGGAGTGGGAATAACACCACCGATGCTACTGTCAGGGAGGCTGGAGTGGGAATAACACCACCTATGCTACTGTCAGGGAGGCTGGAGTGGGAATAACACCACCGATGCTACTGTCAGGGAGGCTGGAGTGGGAATAACACCACCGATGCTACTGTCAGGGAGGCTGGAGTGGGAATAACACCACCGATGCTACTGTCAGGGAGGCTGGAGTGGGAATAACACCACCGATGCTACTGTCAGGGAGGCTGGAGTGGGAATAACACCACCGATGCTACTGTCAGGGAGGCTGGAGTGGGAATAACACCACCGATGCTACTGTCAGGGAGGCTGGAGTGGGAATAACACCACCGATGCTACTGTCAGGGAGGCTGGAGTGGGAATAACACCACCGATGCTACTGTCAGGGAGGCTGGAGTGGGAATAACACCACCGATGCTACTGTCAGGGAGGCTGGAGTGGGAATAACACCACCGATGCTACTGTCAGGGAGGCTGGAGTGGGAATAACACCACCGATGCTACTGTCAGGGAGGCTGGAGTGGGAATAACACCACCGATGCTACTGTCAGGGAGGCTGGAGTGGGAATAACACCACCGATGCTACTGTCAGGGAGGCTGGAGTGGGAATAACACCACCGATGCTACTGTCAGGGAGGCTGGAGTGGGAATAACACCACCGATGCTACTGTCAGGGAGGCTGGAGTGGGAATAACACCACCGATGCTACTGTCAGGGAGGCTGGAGTGGGAATAACACCACCGATGCTACTGTCAGGGAGGCTGGAGTGGGAATAACACCACCGATGCTACTGTCAGGGAGGCTGGAGTGGGAATAACACCACCGATGCTACTGTCAGGGAGGCTGGAGTGGGAATAACACCACCGATGCTACTGTCAGGGAGGCTGGAGTGGGAATAACACCACCGATGCTACTGTCAGGGAGGCTGGAGTGGGAATAACACCACCGATGCTACTGTCAGGGAGGCTGGAGTGGGAATAACACCACCGATGCTACTGTCAGGGAGGCTGGAGTGGGAATAACACCACCGATGCTACTGTCAGGGAGGCTGGAGTGGGAATAACACCACCGATGCTACTGTCAGGGAGGCTGGAGTGGGAATAACACCACCGATGCTACTGTCAGGGAGGCTGGAGTGGGAATAACACCACCGATGCTACTGTCAGGGAGGCTGGAGTGGGAATAACACCACCGATGCTACTGTCAGGGAGGCTGGAGTGGGAATAACACCACCGATGCTACTGTCAGGGAGGCTGGAGTGGGAATAACACCACCGATGCTACTGTCAGGGAGGCTGGAGTGGGAATAACACCACCGATGCTACTGTCAGGGAGGCTGGAGTGGGAATAACACCACCGATGCTACTGTCAGGGAGGCTGGAGTGGGAATAACACCACCGATGCTACTGTCAGGGAGGCTGGAGTGGGAATAACACCACCGATGCTACTGTCAGGGAGGCTGGAGTGGGAATAACACCACCGATGCTACTGTCAGGGAGGCTGGAGTGGGAATAACACCACCGATGCTACTGTCAGGGAGGCTGGAGTGGGAATAACACCACCGATGCTACTGTCAGGGAGGCTGGAGTGGGAATAACACCACCGATGCTACTGTCAGGGAGGCTGGAGTGGGAATAACACCACCGATGCTACTGTCAGGGAGGCTGGTTGACGCTTTTGAATCCAAATCATGAATAATAATAATAATAATAATAATAATAATAATAATAATAATAATAATAATAATAATAATAATAATAATAATAATAATAATAATAATAATAATAATAATAATAATAATAATAACAAATAATAATAATAATAATAATAATAATAATAATAATAATAATAATAATAATAATAATAATATATGATGAATTATAATATATTTGCGACCACTGTCAGCCTCAGAGTTATCTCTGAGTTACCAGACCTTGCCACGTGGAGGCCAGTGGTTCGTCTTTAAGGTCCCCCCCCCCTCCCTCGCCTTCCCCAGGTTCATGTGTCCAGGAATCCATCCGTGGGCCCCCGGATGTCTCCCCTTCCTCACTTCCCTAAGGTCAGCCTCGCCTCTCTTTCTCTCTCTGCCTTCCAGCCTCAGCCTTCCCCAGGTTCATGTATCCAGGAATCCATCTGTCTGCCTCCGGATGTTTTCCCTTCCTCACTTCCCTAAGGTCAGCCTCACCAACCTGTATTCTTGCTGTCCCCAGGTTCATGTATCCAGGAATCCTTCCGTCTACCGCCGGATATCTTCCCTTCCCCACTTACCCAAGGTCAGCCTCAACTGCATGTATTCTTGCCTTGCCCAGGTTCATGTATCCAGGAATCCATCCGCTCGCTCCCGGATGTCTCCCATTCCCCACTTACCCAAGGTCAGCCTCAACAACAACCTTCCCCAAGTTCATGTATCCAGGAATCCATCCGCTCGCTCCCGGATGTCTTCCCTTCCCCATTTCCCTAAGGTCGGCGGTGCCTTCCCCGGATCAGTGTCTCCAGGAGTCCACTTATGTCACCTCAGGTGAACTCCCTTCCCCACTTCCCCAAGGTCAGCGGTATTCTTGCCGTCCCCAGGATCATGTATCCAGGAATCCTTCCGTCTACCGCCGGATATCTTCCCTTCCCCACTTACCCAAGGTCAGCCTCAACTGCATGTATTCTTGCCTTGCCCAGGTTCATGTATCCAGGAATCCATCCGCTCGCTCCCGGATGTCTCCCCTTCCCCACTTACCTAAGGTCAGCCTCAACAACAACCTTCCCCAAGTTCATGTATCCAGGAATCCATCCGCTCGCTCCCGGATGTCTTCCCTTCCCCATTTCCCTAAGGTCGGCGGTGCCTTCCCCGGATCAGTGTCTCCAGGAGTCCACTTATGTCACCTTAGTGGACTCCCTTCCCCACTTCCCCAAGGTCAGCGGTATTCTTGCCGTCCCCAGGATCATGTATCCAGGAATCCTTCCGTCTACCGCCGGATATCTTCCCTTCCCCACTTACCCAAGGTCAGCCTCAACTGCATGTATTCTTGCATTGCTCAGGTTCATGTATCCAGGAATCCATCCGCTCGCTCCGGATGTCTCCCCTTCCCCACTTACCCAAGGTCAGCCTCAACAACAACCTTCCACAAGTTCATGTATCCAGGAATTCATCCGCTCGCTCCCGGATGTCTTCCCTTCGCCATTTCCCTAAGGTCGGCGGTGCCTTCCCCGGATCAGTGTCTCCAGGAGTCCACTTATGTCACCTCAGTTGAACTCCCTGCCCCACTTCCCCAAGGTCAGCGGTATTCTTGCCGTCCCCAGGATCATGTATCCAGGAATCCTTCCGTCTACCGCCGGATATCTTCCCTTACCCACTTACCCAAGGTCAGCCTCAACTGCATGTATTCTTGCTGTCCCCAGGTTCATGTATCCAGGAATCCATCCGCTCGCTCCGGATGTCTCCCCTTCCCCACTTGCCTAAGGTCAGCCTCAACTGCATGTATTCTTGCCTTGCCCAGGTTCATGTATCCAGGAATCCATCCGCTCGCTCCGGATGTCTCCCCTTCCCCACTTACCCAAGGTCAAGTTCATGTATCCAGGAATCCATCCGCTCGCTCCGGATGTCTTCCCTTCCCCATTTCCCTAAGGTCGGCGGTGCCTTCCCCGGATCAGTGTCTCCAGGAGTCCACTTGTGTCACCTGAGTGGACTTCCTTCCCCACTTCCTCAGAGTCAGCGGTGCCTTCCCTGGATCAGTGTCTCCAGGAGTCCACTAGTGTCACCTCAGGTGGACTCCCTTCCCCACTTCCCCAGAGTCAGCGGTTGCCACCTTCAGTGACCTCGCTGCATGGAAACTTGGTCTTGTCTAGCTGGTCTACGGTAGAGACTGTCCAGGTGGGTGGAATTACTGGAGGTGACACACACAGAAAACTGCGTCCAGTAATTACATCCACCAAGACAGCCGCGACCGTAGGTCAGCTAGACGCCACCAAGCTGCCTCACAGTTCCGCCACCTCCGAGAGGCTAATTAACGTAAATTTTGGAAATCCTTTTATGTTACACTATGAAAATATACGAAGAACAAGTTGTTTTTTACTTATTTAGCTGTTTAAAAGTATTTGTGAGTGTTTTATTATTGCAGATGAATACCCAAATGTTGGTTAATTTGTCCACCACCATCATAACTATGTTAAATATTACACTGCTTTCATTTTTGTTTATTTATCCGTCTTTTACATTTGGCACTCAAAGCCTAACAAGCGCAGAAATTGTTTTCATACACATATATAAGTATTTTCACAAATATTTATACGTTTAAACACATTCACCTTACTCATACATCATTATACATACACTTGCATGCATAAAAAATCACACACAATTCCATGTACTACAAATACGCACACAACAATGTACACAGTTATCTGCTATCACTATAATATGTCTGAGATCACACATACATACACACAAACATATCACTCCAAAGCCCATCCCACGAACACTTATGTACACATACATGTGTACACATTCTCATAGACATACATGTACTCGTCCACATGATTAAACAATGTAGCAGAGACAATATAAGGGAAATTTAGATATGAGTATTTGCTTCAATATTCAGAATATATAAGACAAAAAAAATGTTGGTTTACAGTATTTTGAGAACATTGTTTGTGTAACTTGTGAATATTTAAAGATGTGACACGACTGAGGCACTAGTGGAGGACTGTGTGTCATGTGTACATGTTATTATGTACACATTAAATACACGTGTTGTGTATGTGTGCCATGTGTACATGTTGTGTGTTGATGATTGTCATGTGTACATGTTGTGTGTTGATGATTGTCATGTGTACATGTTGTGTGTTGATGATTGTCATGTGTACATGTTGTGTTGATGATTGTCATGTGTACATGTTGTGTGTTGATGATTGTCATGTGTACATGTTGTGTTGATGATTGTCATGTGTACATGTTGTTTGTTGATGATTGTCATGTGTACATGTTGTGTGTTGATGATTGTCATGTGTACATGTTGTGTGTTGATGATTGTCATGTGTACATGTTGTGTGTTGATGATTGTCATGTGTACATGTTGTGTGTTGATGATTGTCATGTGTACATGTTGTGTGTTGATGATTGTCATGTGTACATGTTGTGTGTTGATGATTGTCATGTGTACATGATATGTACACATTAAATACACGTGTTATTGTGTATGTGTGCCATGTGTACATGTTGTAAGTTGATGATTGTCATGTGTACGTGTCATGTAAATACATGTTATTGTGTATGATGATTGTCATGTGTACATGTTGTGTGTTGATGATTGTCATGTGTACATGTTGTGTGTTGGATTGTCATGTGTGTACATGATGTACACATAAATACACGTGTTATTGTGTATGTGTGCAATGAGTACATGTTGTGTGTTGATTGTAATGTGTACATGTTGTGTGTTGATGATTGTCATGTGTACATGTTGTGTGTTGATGATTGTCATGAGTACATGTTGTGTGTTGATGATTGTCATGTGTACATGTTTTGTGTGATTGTCATGTGTGCATGTTATTATGTATGAATGCTTATAACATGTAAGAATATCGCGTGTACATGTTATTGTGTATGTATGAGTGAAAGTGAGAATATCTAAATCTCCTCCATGAAAATTGCAACAAATTTAAAAAAACTTCTGTTTTTCGTGTTTCAAAAATGAATTTGAAGGTCGCAAATGTTTGTATATATACATACATGTACGTACATGTAAAATGTGTGTACAGAGTTTTAACACAGTATGTTAATAAAGTTCTGGTCTACATGATGGCTTGCCTTGTATACATATATATATATATATATATATATATATATATATATATGTATATATATATATATATATATATATATATATATATATATATATGAATATATATATATATATATTTATATATATATATATATATATATATATATATATATATATATATATATATATATATATATATATATATATATATATATATATATATATATATATATATATATATATATATATATATATATATATATATATATATATATATATATATATATATATATATATATATATATATATATATATATATATATATATATATATATATATATATATATATATATGTGTGTGTACTTTTAACCAAAGTACAGTGACATCACACGTCTTTAACACCACAGGCGACATCACACAACATTATCTAAGACTCATTTGTTGGGGTAAATATTTATCATCTTTCTTGCATATTGTAACTTAATTCAACACTTTAGCTATCAAAGCTCTACTCTGTTAACATCTCTTATATATGTTTTCCACAACTATAAATGCACCCAATGTAATTTTCCTTTATGTAAGTGTTGTTAACTTATATATTTCAGTGTTTACACATGATCCACAGATTACTTTCACTTACTGAACTTACAGTCTTCTATGTTATCAATATTATCTTTATCATCACTTCAATAATCATAATTCTGACATAAACTTTACCTGGTATTGTCAACAGTCTCCAGGCTGACAGCACAGTCAGCCAGGCTGACAGCAGAGTCAGCCAGGCTGACAGCAGAGTCAGCCAGGCTGACAGCAGAGTCAGCCAAGCTGACAGCAGAGTCAGCCAGGCTGACAGCAGAGTCAGCCAGGCTGACAGCAGAGTCAGCCAGGCTGACAGCAGAGTCAGCCAAGCTG
Source organism: Cherax quadricarinatus (assembly GCF_038502225.1). Classification (NCBI taxonomy): domain Eukaryota; kingdom Metazoa; phylum Arthropoda; class Malacostraca; order Decapoda; family Parastacidae; genus Cherax; species Cherax quadricarinatus. The sequence continues at coordinate 33,803,010 of NC_091331.1, forward strand.
ACAGCAGAGTCAGCCAGGCTGACAGCAGAGTCAGCCAGACTGACAGCAGAGTCAGTCAAGCTGACAGCTGTACCACGGAACTGTGCTCTTCTTTACTGTGAATTATTATGTAGATCATACAAGTTTTTTTGATGTTTACTTTTCACTTTCATCTACACATATATACATACATGTGTACACATATACATCACTACAAACACACATATATACATACATGTGTACACATATACATCACTACAAACACACATATATACATACATGTGTACACATATACATCACTACAAACACACATATATACATACATGTGTACATATATACATCACTACAAACACAGTACTGCCAACACACATAT
>NC_091332.1:0-30000 GCF_038502225.1 Cherax quadricarinatus
ACATGTGACCTTGTTGTTGATAAACCACTATGTGTACCTTAATATTAACTGAATCATGATTACAATCCGACTTTCATGTTAATAAATACCTAGGACCTTCATGTCGACAAATACTTATGAGCCCTTGATGTAGCTAAAGCTCTACATAAGAACTTGATGTCAAGAGCACCTTGATATCTAGAAACTTCAACATATGACCTTGATTCTCAGGAGCCTCTACACGGAACTTTGAGAACCTTGATTTAGAGAAAAAATACCTTTGTAATATTATTCTTTATTTACGAAAAAAATTATTATTTATACTAAGTATTCAAAAAAATTGCCAAAAGTAAGTGGTGTTGAAGAAGAGTAGTTTTGCTGGTGATAGTAATGGTGGTGGTGGCAGAGACAGTTACATGTCCACAGCTCCAACACCCACCAGCTAGCTGACCCTGCAGAAGGTGGCGCGTATACACACATATACTGGCTGCCTCCCAGAGTACATTTTTCAATCAAGACAATACGAAAATATTTCTCGTCTTTTATTGGTAAAAAATATATTTCCCATAACAAATAGTTATTTGTGAGGCCTCACAACCTTACTTTTTTACAATTACAAGTTTATAAAATAAATTAATGGTGAATTAGCAAATATTAATCCACAGAACACAAAAATATTGACAGAAAACTAATTTTCTTATCCAGGGAGAGAGAGGAAGGTAGCCTCTATATGGTGTTACCACTTAGTTTATTCTTCAAACACTATTTATAGTTTTATCTTAATTAATTTTAATAGTGTATTGCTGCTATCATCAGAATAACATAATGCCACACTCTATTACATCTGTCTCTCTATTGTTACTACAAAAATTACGAGTTCATTAGTGATTTTCTTAAATAACATGACTGGCACCTTGTCCTACTCTCACCAGTGACGGCGCTACTGCGCATGCGTCGATTGTCTTACCTTGTTGAGTACTATGGTTTCAAAACAACTCTTGTCATTTAGGAAAATCTTTTATTCCTATAATCAACGTTTATATTTCCTTTCTCCTAAATTAATATACTCTTTCCTCAAACAAAAGTATTTATTTGTGTACGACAAATATATTACGACATGTATATTACTATTGCTAGTGTACATGCACTGTTCTCATTTGTTTTCATGGTTGTCCTGGCTGTGAGTACTTTTTGAATCAAGACAATTATTTATCTTCGTCTTTTTAAAAAGATTGATTGGGATGAAATGTACCTTGATGTCAGCAGTACCTTCATTATCAGGATCTTCTTCATGTACCTTGTTGTCAGGATATCCTTGATCCTGAGGATCCTCTACATGTACCTTTAATTTACTCCAAAACCCTCAACATGAACCTTGATCCTCAGGATGTTAGGAGTACTGTGATCCTGACACCTTAATATGACCTTGATATAATTAGGACCTTGATTCTGAGAATCATCTATGTGAACCTTGATATTGAAATACATTGACATGCACCAGAGGATCCTCTACAAGTACCTTGATGTAGTAATATGTCATTGATGTTAGCTAGGCCCGTATACCTTGTGCATGTACTTATACAAATGAAGATATTATTATTATTATTATTATTATTATTATTATTATTATTATTATTAGCAAGCTCTCTGCCCTTAAATCTTTAACGGTTTTGTTGGGCAGCCGGTTATTGAACTTAGGTTGTGTGTAGGTGTCTGGCTCTGCTGGGGGTTAGTTAGGTGCTCCACCTGATCTAATTAGGAACTTTTAGTTCCTGTTTCTATTAACTTAGGAACTTTTGTTCTTTTTCTTTCCTGGTTCAGCTTTGTGCAACAAATCTTGCTGGTGTGATCGACAAGTTTGGCTGGATGATACAGCTCACCTCTTACTCACCCTTATAAACCCAACAAAGACAAACATCTCCTTGGACTAAACAACATTTTTCCTGCCAAAAACACAACAATGGCGAGTAATTTCCTACAATACGGCAAGTTTGCTGCAGAATGCGAGTCTGGGCAGCCACATAATGTTCTTGATGGAAAGTAAGTGTCTGAAAGGCAAGTTTAAGGCCATTTCAAGTAGTGGCCAGTAATTATTTCTAATATGTACCCCTCAAGGAAGGCTTCTTGACGCTGGTGAGGGGCTCTTGATCTAGGGAATTGGATCTGTGCTCCAGTTGGATCTGTGCTCCAGTTGGATCTGTGCTCCAGTTGGATCTGTGCTCCAGTTCCCTGAATTAAGCCTGAATGCCTTCCATCCCCCCATAGGCGCTGTATAATCATACGGGTTTAGTGCTTCCCCCTTGATTATAATAATAATTCTAATATGTAATAATAATAATATTTTTATTTCTATAAGAACATGATACAGACCACAGCTGACATCAGTAACATGATACAGACCACAGCTGACATCAGTGACATGATACAGACCACAGCTGACATCAGTGACATGATACAGACCACAGCTGACATCAGTGACATGATACAGACCACAGCTGACATCAGTGACATGATACAGACCACAGCTGACATCAGTGACATGATACAGACCACAGCTGACATCAGTGACATGATACAGACCACAGCTGACATCAGTGACATGATACAGACCACAGCTGACATCAGTGACATGATACAGACCACAGCTGACATCAGTGACATGATACAGACCACAGCTGACATCAGTGACATGATACAGACCACAGCTGACATCAGTGACATGATACAGACCACAGCTGACATCAGTGACATGATACAGACCACAGCTGACATCAGTGACATGCTGCTATATAGAAAGTCCCTTCTTATGCAGAGCATTTCCCGTAAATTAGCATGTGACCCACACCAGTTACCTAACACCCACAGTGTGGCCCACACCAATCAGCTAACACCCAGGGTATGACCCACACCAGTCACCTAACACCCACAGTGTGACCCACACCAGTCACCTAACACCCACAGTGTGGCCCACACCAATCAGCTAACACCCAGGGTATGACCCACACCAATCACCTAACACCCAGGGTGTGACCCACACCAATCAGCTAACACCAGGGTGTGACCCACACCAATCACCTAACAACCAGGGTGTGACCCACACCAATCACCTAACACCCAGGGTGTGACCCACACCAATCACCTAACACCCAGGGTATGACCCACACCAATCACCAAACACCCAGGATGTGACCCACACCAATCAGCTAACACCAGGGTGTGACCCACACCAGTCACCTAATACCCACAGTGTGGCCCACACCAGTCACCTAACACTCAGGGTGTGACCCACACCAATAAGCTAACACCCAGGGTATGACCCATACCAATCACCTAACACCTAGGGTGTGACCCACACCAATCCACTAATAACCAGAATGCAACCCACACCAGTCCATTAATAACCAGGATGTAACCAACGTCACTCCACTAACACCCAGCATGCGACCAACAACATTCACCTAACACCCAGGGTGCAACCCACACTAGTCCACTAATACCCAGGATTAAACCAAAATCAGCTCACTAATACCCAGGATCAAACCCAAATCAGCTCACTAATACCCAGGATGCGACCCACAATAGTCCACTAACACCCAGGTACCTATTTTACTGCTAGGTCAAACTGGACAGCAGGTGTCTTAAGGAAACACGTCCTAATGTTTCCAGCTATACCAGCGATCTACCCCCCAGGCCTTCAGTGTGTGAGGCCAATCAAGTGTGTTCTGAGAATTATAGAAAATGCTTTATACAAAATATTAAAGAACAAATATACAGTGCACTCTTACTTTCTTTTAAATTATTAATGTCAAACCATTATGGTGTTGATAGCAGTTGCCACCTGCTTCAATTTCTTATAATTTTGGTGCTTACTGCAAACTACTGTTCACACCAACCAACTGCCAATTTTCTACAGTAATCAACATAAAGAATTAGACATTCCCATATATGATTTGCAAAATACCCAACCAAGGTGTATGTATTGACATACACCTTGGTTGGGTATTTTGCATTTGTTATTCTGTAAAGCTTTTCTATGTTAATGTAATAACTGTTATTCTAACTATACAGTATATAATGAAAACAACCCAGTTCCATATAATAGCAGCCCAGCTTAAACAGCAGGTTAGGTTCCAGGGTACTGATATAAAAAAAAAAAAATTGCTGAAAAGTGAAACAGCCGTTTTCCACTTTCCAGTGAATGTAAAAGCTTGATAACATATTTACTATATCAATAGAACTAGGTGTAAAAAATGCATATACACCCTCTACTCATTTTGCGACATACTCGTTTACCAATGCCTCAAACTTAAGACAAGCTCTCTAACCAGTAGTCGTACCTAAATAATGTACAGTGCACCCTTGGTTATCGGCCGCTCCTGTTATTGGCCAACTCAGTGATCGGCCGGTTTTTCGGCTCCCGGTGATCGCCCATTACTTTGGTGATCAGCCCTTTCGGACGCGTCCGTCCACCGGCAGGGGCTGCTTGCGTGTCAGTTTGGCTGTCTTTCAGTGCGTGAGGAAGCCTCTGCTCATACATCCAAACATTTTGCTTTCTTTCCATTGTTTTTTTAGTGTTTTTTTGGCAGTGCAACTGCAAAATAAATAACCATGGCTCCAAAGAAAGTCCCTAGTAAAGTTCCTGTGGTCAAGAAAGTGAGAAATACCATGGAATTTAAGCATGAAGTGTAGCAGGCATGCAGAGAGTGTAGCAGGCATGCAGAGAGTGTAACAGGCATGCAGGAAGTGTAGCAGGCATGCAAGGAGTATAACAGGCATGCAAGGAGTGTAGCAGGCATGCAGGGAGTGTAACAGGCATGCAGGTAGTGTAGCAGGGATGCACGGAGTGTAACAGGCATGCAGGGAGTGTAGCAGACATGCAGGAAGTGTAGCAGGCATGCAGGAAGTGTAGCAGGCAGGCATGCAAGAAGTGTAACAAGCATGCATGGAGTATAACAGGCATGCAAGGAGTGTAGCAGGCATGCAGGGAGTGTAACAGGCATGCAGGTAGTGTAGCAGGCATGCATGCAAGGAGTGTAACAGGCATGCAGGGAGTGTAGCAGACATGCAGGAAGTGTAGCAGGCATGCAGGAAGTATAGCAGACATGCAGGAAGTGGGGCAGACATGAAGGAAGTGTAGCAGGCATGCAGGAAGTGTAGCAGGCATGCAGGAAGTGTAGCAGGCATTCCAGGAGCCAGCATGAGTCCTCAGCAAACGTATGTAATACTGATTTAATAGTTAAAAATATTATTTTTTGGTGAATATTTTTGTCTAGAACGGATTGATTGTAATTACTACATTAATTCTTATGGGAAATATTATTTCGGTTTTAGGCCGAGCTTCTGGAACGGATTACGGCCGATAACCAAGGGTCCACTGTATATTACAGCTGATTTCCTCTATTCTTTTTATTTCAATATACAGTACACTATTGTATAAGCAGTTAAAAATATGCCAGAAAGGTTATAAATGGTGCAAAGGTGACATTAAAACAATATCAAAGATGAGAAACACAAACTCACTACTATTATAGTATGCTCCTCACTTAGCGACGCATTCGTTTAACGATGTGGTACAGGTCTTCCATCATAAATCCGGCATCATTGGGATCTGTAGTGTGCTGGATTACTGAGTTTGCCAAATTATAGAGTGGTTAGGTTAGAATACACTTAATAAAATTAACCAACTTGACTTACACAGTTCATTGAACATCGGCAAAAATCGAACATTTCCGCTACTTTGAGCTCAATTTCAAGGTACTTTTCGTTATGAAAGCAATCAAAATCATGTCTATTTCTGTAATACACCTACCATCCGACTTACGACCAAGCTTGGTTCCGAACAACCGGTCGTAAGTCGAAATGGGCGTAAGTCGAACCTTTGAAAATTGCCGACATATTGGGAAGGGCATAAACTACCTACCTACATAATACTGTAATGTAATGTACAATCATTATTTCATTCTTTTTACCATAATTTACTTCTATTGTTGTATTTTAATTATTTATGTACTGTATATAATGTATACATGGTAGTGATATGTATTGTAAATTTTACATTGCATACAGTATCATATGTTACTATTATCTTTATGTATTGTCGACACAGTGGAATGGTAGAATACCACTGGTAGTGTCATCCTGCCAGAATGTTGTACGTATAACCTTTACCCTAAGTAAAGAGAAACAACTCTGGAACATGTGTAATATGTATCCGGCTGGCTGGGTGGCCGGGTCTGTGGTTGGCCGGGTGGGTGGCTGGCTGGCTGGATGGATGGGTGGGTGGCTGGATGGGTGGGTGGCCGGGTGGGTGGCTGGGTGGGTGGGTGGGTGAGTGGCTGGATGGGTGGGTGGGTGGCTGGATGATGGGTGGGTGAGCAGCTGAATGATGGGTGGGCGGCTGGATGATGGGTGGGTGAGCGGCTGGATGGGTGGGTGGGCGGCTGGATGGGTGGGTGGGTGGCTGGATGGGTGGGTGGGCAGCTGGATGGGTGGGTGGGCGGCTGGATGGGTGGCTGGATGGGTGGGTGGGCGGCTGGATGGGTGGGTGGGTGGCTGGATGGGTGGGTAGTTGGCTGACCAAATGTGGTTGTCTCTCTGTATCTCTCTCTCACTGGTACACGTAAGTCAAGTTATCATACATATTATAAATTACCTAGGATAACCCAAAAAATCCAGACAAAGTGCTATACAGTGGATCTGTGCTCCAATGCCCTAAATTAATAATATTAATAATCATTATTATTACAATAATACATATGTACTAATATTAATATTATTATTATTAACCCTTTGAGGGTCGACAGGCCCTCTCCGAAACTCGTTCTCAGGGTCGGCCAAATTTCAAAAAAAAAAAAAAAAATTTTTCTTATGAAAAAATAGAGTTTTTTTTTTCTAAACATTATAGGCTAAACAAAAAAATTTTACCGTCAATACTTACCGAGATATGGAGGCGTGAAGTTTGCCAAAATTGAACAACATCTGATAACAAATCCGACTGCCATCACCCGGTATTTTTCTATTCAAATTCAAAGTTTATTCTCTATAAAGATTACAATGTTGAATTTACAGAATTTGGTTGTGTGGTTTACATGTAGTTAAATAATGATTACAGAGTGTACCACTAGAACACCTAGCATGGCTAGGCATTTCGGGCAGACTTAGTTTAATTCTTTATTTTAAAATATTACAAATTATGAGGTAAGTTGGTATTATGGCTAAGTGACTAAATACTAGTTTGTGTATTTACTTTTTTATGTACTATTTTCAATTATTTTTCAATTTTTCTTTTTCTGAGTAACTTTTATGGCCTCTGAGGCCAACATGATCAGTATTTTGTAAGTTATTTCTTTTTCAATACTACACAATAAGGGCGTAAACACTGTTGTCATTATTTTGTTTATAGAAAATATTTACACAAACAAACGATATGAAATGTTGTTTATTACTATTTTTCTATATTTTATATACACATACAGGTCTCCCTCAACATTCACGTTTTCAACTTTCACGGGCTTCACACATTCGCGAATTCCCAACCGCCAAATTCCCAGCCACCAAATTCCCAGCCGCCAAATCATATTTAAGTTTCCCGCCACCTGCGAGTCCCTACTACCCTCCCTCCGACCCCCGCAACTGGCAGCCAGCCCTCCCACCACTCAGTGTGGTGAGTGTTTTGTTTGTTCATTATTTGCTATTAAACTACAGTATAAATAATGTAAACCCATTCATGACTGCATATTGGAATGGCTATTCGGACAGGTATTAGATGGTGACATCATGTGTTTACTCTTGAACACTGCAAAGAATTAAACATTTCTGCTACAGCTAATAATAACAATAGTAATAATAATAATAATAATAATAATAATAATAATAATAATAATAATAATAATAATAATAATAATAATAATAATAATAATAATAAATATGATATAATTGAAGAAGGAAATTGTACAAAAATACGAGGGAGTGGTTGACACATCGTCAGTGTGACTGTGTTTATGCTGGAGTAAACATTAGTCTCCCTGCTCTTCCAAACATTTCACAATAATTCATTGTGTTTGGTGCTTGTAGATAAGTGTCATGCCCCTATGGTTAACCTTTCTTTAATATTACATTGCGGTTATTTCCTTTAATAGCTAAATTGGAAATGAACGTCCTTGTATTATTAAGGCTAATTCTTATTAACAATTATTATAATTTATGTAACATGGCCATAAGTTTTATTGGAGGTATAGTAACCTGCCTGCCGCCCGGTGTGCCGGTGTATGGTTAGCTGTGATGTTCGATGGTTATACCCCCCTTCCCCCCCCTTTATGTTCAACTACTCTACTGAGTGTTGGTGAGTCACGTCACATGACCCACTTGACCTGTATGCTCAAGGTTGAGGGACGAGCAGTGAACAAGTAGCAGCCAACGAGAACACTCCTGCTCGTCTCTGGTAACTGGCCAAAGTTTATAATCCGGCCTGGACATATTCTGTTTTATTCTGACTACTTCCACTACGCATTCTCTGCATTATATTCACACCACACATTGCCCTCAGACATGACATCTCCACTGCCTCCAGCCTTCTTCTCGCTGCAATATATCACCCATGCTTCACACCCATATAAGAGCATTGGTAAAACTATACTCTCATACATTCCTCTCTTTGCCTCCAAGGACAAAGTTCTTTGTCTCCACAGACTCCTAAGTGCACCACTCACCCTTTTCCCCTCATCAGTTCTATGATTCACCTCATCTTTCATAGACCCATCCGCTGACACGTCCACTCCCAAATATCTGAATACATTCACCTCCTCCATACTCTCTCCCTTCAATCTGATATCCAATCTTTCATCACCTAATCTTTTTGTTATCCTCATAACCTTATTCTTTCCTGTATTCACTTTTAATTTTCTTTTGCACACCCTACCAAATTCATCCACCAATCTCTGCAACTTCTCTTCAGAATCTCCCAAGAGCACAGTGTCATCAGCAAAGAGCAACTGTGACAACTCCCACTTTATGTGTGATTCTTTATCTTTTAACTCCACGCCTCTTGCCAAGACCCTCGCATTTACTTCTCTTACAAGCCCATCTATAAATATATTAAACAACCATGGTGACATCATACATCCTTGTCTAAGGCCTACTTTTACTGGGAAATAATTTCCCTATTTCCTACATACTCTAACTTGAGCCTCACTATCCTCGTAAAAACTCTTCACTGCTTTCAGTAACCTACCTCCTACACCATACACCTGCAACATCTGCCACATTGCCCCCCTATCCACCCTGTCATACGCCTTTTCCAAATCCATAAATGCCACAAAGACCTCTTTAGCCTTATCTCAATACTGTTCACTTATATGTTTCACTGTAAACACCTGGTCCACACACCCCTACCTTTCCTAAAGCCTCCTTGTTCATCTGCTATCCTATTCTCCGTCTTACTCTTAATTTATTTATTTATTTATTTATTTATTTATTTATTTATAATTTGAGCACACTTACAGAGGTACAAAAAAATACAGATAAGAGCAGCATGCCAAAGCCACTTATACTATGCATAGCATTACGGGCTGGCTTAAAATTAACTTAAGATTAACTAAGCAATGATGAAATCAGTGAAAAACATTAATGTAAACTGATTACTATAAAGCACAAGTGAGTATTACAAAGACAGGTCATATGGTTGCATGCATTGTTGTGAATTCAGTAGAATGGAGTATTCTGTTAGGTAGTGAATTTAAAAAATAATAAAGTTAGATTGGGTTTTAGGTTTAACATTTATGTGATATAATTGTGAGAAACATTTAAGATATACAATTTATAAGGTTCAGTTATTCAGTATTTATTTGGTTTTGGGTGAGTAAGTGATCTTTGAGAAGAGACTTGAATTTATAAACAGGTAGTGTTTCTTTTATATTTACAGGTAATGAATTCCAGATTTTAGGGCCTTTTATGTGCATTGAGTTTTTGCAAAGCGTGAGATGGACACGAGGAATATCAAAGAGTGATCTGTGCCTTGTGTTATGGTCATGTGTTCTGTTGAGGTTGGCAAGGAGATGTTTGAGGGGAGGGTTAATATCAGAGTTGAGTGTTCTATGTATGTAATAGGTGCAGTAATAAGTATGGATGTTTTGTATGGTGAGTAGGTTGAGTGTATTGAATATTGGTGGAGTGTGCTGCCTGTAGTGAGAATTTGTTATCATTCTAACTGCAGCCTTTTGTTGGGTAATTAGTGGTCTGAGATGGTTACTTGTTGTTGAGCCCCATGCACAAATTCCATAGGTGAGATAGGGGTAAATAAGAGAGTGATATAGGGCCAGGAGGGCTGACTGTGGAGCATAGTACCGTATCTTCGATAGTATGCCTACAGTCTTGGAAATTTTCTTAGAAATTTGTTGTATATGTGTATGAAATTTGAGTCTATTATCAAGGTGGATTCCTAAGAATTTTCCCTCTGTTAGCTTTGTGATAGGTGATCCGTTTATCATTATGTTAAGAGGGACATCTGTAGCTCTGTTACCAAACTGAATGAAGTAGGTTTTGTCAATGTTTAGTGTAAGTTTGTTAGTACTCATCCAGGTAGATATTTTCTGTAATTCGGTATTTACAGTATTGGCTAGCGTGACTGGGCTCGGGTGGGAGAAGACGTATGTTGTGTCATCAGCAAATAGTGTGGGTTTGAGTAATTGAGAAGCATTTGGTAGGTCATTTATGTATAGGAGAAAGAGAAGAGGGCCAAGGACACTTCCCTGTGGGACACCAACTGTAATTGGTTGTGCAGAAGAGTTTGCCCCATTTGCGTACACATATTGGCTTCTGTTGCTGAGGTATGACTTGAGGTAGTTGAGGGAGTGCCCTCTTATACCATAGTGTGATAATTTTACGTGGAGCAAGTCATGGTCAACTGTATCAAAAGCTTTACGTAAGTCAATGAAGATCCCCAGTGGGACTTCTTTTTTCTCTATTGCAGTGTATATATGTTCTAGCATGTGTATAATAGCATCATTAGTATTTTTATTAGGCCTGAATCCAAATTGGCAGGGGTTGAGTATGTTTTGGGAGATAAGGTAGGAGTAGATTCGTTTATGAATTAATTTTTCGAAGATTTTTGAGAGAGGGTGTAAGTTGGATATTGGCCTATAGTTATTCAACTCTGTTTGGTCTCCTCCTTTGTGGATCGGGGTGACCCTTGCTATTTTGAGTACTGTAGGGAAGGTGGAGGATTCAATGGATTTGTTAAAGAGTGTTGCAATGATTGGTGATAGCACTTGTGACACTTTTTTGTATATAAAGGGTGGTAAGGTATTTAAATCTCCTGCCTTGTTTTTTAGTGCGTTGATAATAAGGGAGACTTCGTATGGGTTAGTCGGAGCTAGGAACAGTGTGTTCGGGTAGTTGCCGGTGAGGTAGTCATTTGGTGGGGTATCTGAGCTTGGGATTTTATTGGCAAGGTTTTGTCCTATAGTGGAGAAGAAATCATTGAGTCTGTTTGCTGTTTCTGTTGGTGGGAGTTGGGGTTCATCTGATTTTGCTAATTTTATTTCGCTATTTCGTGATATCTTTTTTGTTCCCAGAATTTCTGATAGGGTTTTCCAGGTCTTTTTTATATCACCTCGTAAGTTGGATAATCTGTTCTCATAATACAATTTTTTTGCCCTTCTTATCAGGCTGGTTAGGATTGACGAGTAACGTTTTGTTTGGTCTCTGGTTATGTGACCCATTCTGTACTGTTTTTCATATTGGTGTTTTGTATTTATGGATTTGAGAATGCTGGGTGTTAGCCAGGGACTGTTCAGTCTCTTAGCTGTCATCTGCTTAGTTTTTTTAGGGCAGTGCTTGTTATAGAGGTATTGAGTCTTTTTTAGAAAATTATTAATACATTCGTCAATATCTGTATTGATTTCTAGCTCAGTGTGCCAATCAATGTTTGCTAATGCTGTTGTGAAGTTATTAATGGCTGCCTCATTGTGAAGTCTGAAGGTGACTTTAGTAGTGTCTTGGGGTAATTTACCAAGAGTTGTTATGAGGAAAGTAGGGTAGTGGTCTGTGGTATTATCTGTAATTATGCCTGATTTTAAAGGGGATATGGTGTTGGTCCAGATGTGGTCAAGTAGGGAAACACTAGTCTCTGTAACTCTTGTAGGTTTTGTTACTGTTGGTAGCAACATACAGTTACTCATTGTGTTTGTGAATTCAGTAACGTGTGGGTCCTGGTCTTGCAGGAGATTTATATTGAAGTCACCTGAGAGTAGTAAGTGATCTTTGTTCATGCGTGCATCAGTTATCATACTTCCTAGGTTTTGACTAAATTGGCTAATGTTTGACTGTGGAACTCTGTAGATGTTTATCAATGTGAGAGGTTTTCGTAGGTATTTGGATTTGAATTTGGCTATTATATATTCCCCATGTTCATCTCTTGTGCAAGTATTAGTGATACATTCTAGTTGGTCTGAGTAGTATATGGCTGTGCCACCCCCTTGTTGGTCTGGCCTACAGTTGTGTATGATACACTTTACCAGGTATACTCAACAGACTTATCCCCCTATAATTTTTGCACTCTCTTTTGTCCCCTTTGCCTTTATACAAAGGAACTGTGCATACTAGGTAAACTCCAGGATACTCTCTGCCAATCCCTAGGTACCTTACCCTCTTCCATACATTTATTAAATAATTGCACCAACCACTCCAAAACTATATCCCCACCTGCTTTTAACATTTCTATCTTTATCCCATCAATCCCGGCTGCCTTACCCCCTTTCATTTTACCTACTGCCTCACGAACTACCCCCACACTCACAACTGGCTCTTCCTCACTCCTACAAGATGTTATTCCTCCTTGCCCTATACACGAAATCACTGCTTCCCTATCTTCATCAACATTTAACAAGTCCTCAAAATATTCCCTCCATCTTCCCAATACCTCTAACTCTCCATTTAATAACTCTCCTCTCCTATTTTTAACTGACAAATCCATTTGTTCTCTAGGCTTCCTTAACTTGTTAATCTCACTCCAAAACTTTTTCTTATTTTCAACAAAATTTGTTGATAACATCTCACCCACTCTCTCATTTGCTCTCTTTTTACATTGCTTCACCACTCTCTTAACCTCTCTCTTTTTCTCCATATACTCTTCCCTCCTTGCATCACTTCTACTTTGTAAAAACTTCTCATATGCTAACTTTTTCTCCCTTACTACTCTCTTTACATCATCATTCCACCAATCGCTCCTCTTCCCTCCCGCACCCACTTTCCTGTAACCTCAAACTTCTGCTGAACACTCTAACACTACATTTTTAAACTTACCCCATACCTCTTCGACCCCATTGCCTATGCTCTCATTAGCCCATCTATCCTCCAATAGCTGTTTATATCTTACTCTAACTGCCTCCTCTTTTAGTTTATAAACCTTCACCTCTCTCTTCCCTGATGCTTCTATTCTCCTTGTATCCCATCTACCTTTTACTCTCAGTGTAGCTACAACTAGAAAGTGATCTGATATATCTGTGGCCCCTCTATAAACATGTACATCCTGAAGTCTACTCAACAGTCTTTTATCTACCAATACATAATCCAACAAACTACTGTCATTTCGCCCTACATCATATCTTGTATACTTATTTATCCTATTATTATATTGTATTATTATTCTTGTAATTATTTTATTATTATTATTATTATTATTATTATTATTATTATTATTATTATTAGTTTAAGGAACTGAAGCACAGATTCAGTTCCCTAGATCAAGAGCCCTTAACCATGTATGCACTACTACTACTAATAATATATTTGGACATGATACATAGTTGTACAAGTAATTATAGTAGTTGGGTGTATAAAAGCACGTTGTATGTAGAACATTATGGGCAGCTTAAAATTAACTTAAAATTAACTAAGCAATGATAGGTTAAGTGGTAAAAATTACCAACAATAATAATAATAATAATAATAATAATAATAATAATAATAATAATAATAATAATACAATATAATAGTAATAATAATGATAGTGGCTTTCTTTGTTCCAATTTTATTATATGTAAACATTGTAACCTTTGCAAATAAATAAATATTTTATTTATTTATTTATTTATTTATTTAACCCATTGACTGTTGCAACCCCAAATCCTGAGGTGTCTCCTGGTGTCGCAAAATATTTGAAAAAAAAAAAAAATCTTATGAAATGATAGAGAATCTTTCCCCAATGGTAATGACACCAAAAGTACGAAATTTGATGGAAAATTTATGGAATTACGCTCATGGGAAGTTAGCGACCTCGGCGATATTTACGAATCGGCGATTTCGCCCACTTTGAGCCCTATTTTCGGCTAATTCCATTGTTCCAGTCGACCAAACTCATAGCTATTTCTTTAGAATTCCATTTGTATTATCGATTGGGTACAAGAAACTGCCCATTTACTGATTTCAACTACCCAATAAAGTGGTCAGAAATTGGCAATTTGCCCAATTTCATGCAAATTAAAAAATATGCCAATTTCAAAATAGGGTCCAAAATGAACAATGCAGACATTTCTGGCTCTAAAATAACATTTTCTTTGTTCATCAGTCACATCTCCGGGCCCCTCTGATAATACTCTTGCTTTCTATTTTGAATTTTTACTCAAAAAATAGAAGATTTACTGTTATGCAGACTACTGCAATATTGTAATAATTGTATAAATAATGTCAACCCATTCATGACTGCATATTAGAGTGGCTACTTGGACATTTATTGGACAATGACGTCATTTGTTTACTCTTGAACATCGGCAAAAATAAAACATTACCTCTACTTTGAGCTCCATTTCAAGGTCCTTTTCATAGTAAAACCAATCAAGATCTTCTCTATTTCTATAATATGTTTTCCATTCTATCAAATGTGACTACAAAAACGAGAATATAACCATAAAAACTATATGAAAATACACCTCAAAGTTGGCGTTTTAATCCAAAAACACGGTCAGAATTTTTTTTCTCATTATGCACTGCGTGCTGCAGGATTTTTTTTATACAGTGTACACTGACCACACACACCCATTCTCTCACATATGGGCCTACCAGCTTTCTCCTGCTTAATTTGAAGCTGCTAGAATTTTTGAGTATATATACGTCAAACACATTGGCTTGTAAGATGTAAACATTCGACCGAAACAGTCAAAGGGTTAAGGAACCTCCCTTGAGGGAGAAGAATGCATCCTGAAATTTCGTTCATATCCAGAAGTAAAAAATTGACCAAATGAGTGTGTAATACGTGGGATGAACTTGCATCCTATTTTGAATATCGCTTGGAGATATTTAGGACATTTAAAGTAAATGTAAATGACTAGAAGTCATCTGTTGGCCATTTTAGTATAACTTTGTTGGGCCATGACGTAGGTAGTGGCAAGAAAATTTGCCCAAGTTTTTGTTATTGAAAATTACCCATTTGCTCTTGATAAAAAGTTGCTACAAAGATTGTGGATTTGAAGAGGCTTTAAGTATGTTAAATATCTATATCATCTTTAACCCTTTTGGGGTTTCGGCCGTACTAGTACGTCTTACACGCAGGGGTTTTTGACGTACTAGTACGCATAAATTCTAGCGCCATCAGATCTAGTGAGAGAAAGCTGGTAGGCCTACATGTGAAAGAATGGGTCTATGTGGTCAGTGTGCACAGTATAAAAAAAATCCTGCAGCACACAGTGCGTAATGAGAAAAAAAAACTTTGACCGTGTTTTTGGATTAAAACAGCGACTTTGCATTGTATTTTCGTATGGTATTTATTGTTGTATTCTAGTTTTCCTGGTCTCATTTTATAGAATGGAAGACATATTACAGAAATTGAGATGATTTTGACTGATTTTACAATGAAAAGTACCTTGAAACTGAGCTCAAAGTAGCAGAAATGTTCGATTTTTACCAAAGATCAAAAGTAAACAAATCATGCCAAGCGTCCAATACACGTCAACTGGTGAGTCTAATATTCTTTCACAAGTGCGCTGATATTATTTATACCATTTCTACACTAATGCAGTAGTCTGCATAACAGCAAATCTTCTATTTTTTGTGAGAATAAAAATTCAAAGTGGAAAGCAAAAGAATGTAAGAGAGGCGTGGGAACATGACTAATGAACAGAGGAAATGTTATTTTAGTGCCAGGAATGTCTTTCTTGTTTATTCTGGACTCTATTCGGAAATTGGCATCTTTTGAAATTTGTGTGAAATTGGCAAAATTGCTAAATTCTGACCACTGTATTGGATAGTTGAAATCGGTAAATGGGTGGTTTCTTGTACTCATTCGATAGAAAAAATGTAGTTCTAGTGAAATAGTTATGATTTTTGTCGACTAGTACACTGGAATTGGCCGAAAATAGGGCTCAAAGTGGGCAAAATCGCCAATGCGTAAACATCGTTGAGACCGCTAACTTCACGAGAGCATATTTCCGTAAGTTTTCCATCAAATTTCATACTTTTGGTGTCATTATGATCAGGAAAAGATTCTCTATCTTTTCACAAGAAAAAATATTTTTTTTTTTTTTAAATTTGGCTGACCCTGAGAACAAGTCTCTGAGAGGACCTACCGACCCCCAAAGGATTAAATCTAAATTTATCCAGTTTTAATGCATTCTTTCAAGTCATTTCTTGAAAGGATAGCCTCTATTTATCTGGTTTATTTATGTCCATCTTCTACTTATAAGAAGTTTGTGTAGGAGCCATACTAACCCTTAACAACAACAACAAACATGGCCCCATGGCCAGGCTGCCAAAGCTCTCGCTTCACACACAGAGGGCCTGAGTTTGATTCTCGGTGAGGTAGAAACATTTTGACGCATTTCCTTACACCTGTTGTCCTGTTCACCTAGCAGCAAGTGGGTACCCGGGTGTTAGTTGACTGGTGTGCATCGCATCCTGGGGGACAAGATTGAGGCTCCCAATGGAAATAAGACACACAGTCCTCGATGACATTCTGCCTTTCTTGGGTTATCCTGGGTGGCTAACTCTGTGGGGTTAAAAATTCGAACAAAATCTTATCTTAAGCACCACTGAAAACCTATGTGAGTATTTATCAAATAGTTTCATAAATTCTTGCATACGTATAGTGGAGGTGCTATAATTAGATGCTATCTGTGCTATTCAACTTTATTCAAGCTTGTTAGCTGCTTTATGATAGTTTCCTCAACTTGTATAAGTTTATTTAAGTACACATAGAGTAAATTACCCAAGATAACCCATAACAGTGAATTATTTTCATTAGGGTTCTTCATTTCCACTTTGGTGAACCATCACAATTGTATTAGATATTGACTTCATTTAATTGTTTCCGAGGTAAGCTGTCAACTTTGTCATACTCTTGGAGGCCTATCTGAGGGGACAATCAACAACATTAACTGTAATTCCTGAATTATTGTATATCTGACCTTGTAGGTCAGATATGTAGCAATACTTTCCTTGCCTGTTTTATTCAGGGTCTTATGTCATTTTCTGTTATGGTCTTGACCCTTGGCCATTGGCAGATGCTTCAGACATTTAGCTTGTATATGAGTAGTACGACAAGAGTGCGAATTTTCACTTTGTCTGGCATTGGGGTGACAACAGGCAGTCCTCATTTTTTATAGTATAATGCATGTTTGCTTGGTTTCTGCAATTGGTTTGACATTATGGATCTCCACATATGTTAGTACAGTGGACCCCCGGTTAACGATATTTTTTCACTCCAGAAGTATGTTCAGGTGCCAGTACTGACCGAATTTGTTCCCATAAGAAATATTGTGAAGTAGATTAGTCCATTTCAGACCCCC
Organism: Cherax quadricarinatus; assembly: GCF_038502225.1. NCBI lineage: Eukaryota > Metazoa > Arthropoda > Malacostraca > Decapoda > Parastacidae > Cherax > Cherax quadricarinatus. Next base: position 17,754 of record NC_091332.1, read on the forward strand.
AAACATACACGTACAAACGCACTTACATAAATACACTTACATAATTGGTCGCATTCGGAGGTAATCGTTATGCGGGGGTCCACTGTATTGTGTGTGTCTTTGCTATGCCATCACAGGGATGCTACAATACCTCAGTATCCTACATTTATTTTGCCTGAATGCTTTGTTATAATGAAACCATACCCTAAGATATTTTAAGTTTAAATTATTGTATTACAAGTTTTAATGTTCCAGCTTAAATTGAAGATCTACTAGTGCATGTAGAGATGGGCTAGTGTGCTGTATATGTGGTTGTCTAACTTCCTATTACATAATTAATAAAGTTATGCTCATAAAATTTGCAATGTATGTTACTGGAGCAGATGGACTTTGTCATTCAGAGTAATAGTGAACAAAACATAAACCAGCATTAGTAAAGTGGACAGTTCTGGCACATTTCTCATCCTCATAGCATACATGTATAAAAAATATTAGCAACAGTTTTGTATCATTTGCAGACAGTAAATCTTAAAGTTGGCAGTAGAGAATAGCATGTACAGTAGTGACAAATTCCAATATTAGTCATATTCATTGCACATTCCATATCTTTGCTTTGTTTTAAATATTTTACCTAGTTTATTGTCTAGATTAAAATGCAGTTTGCTTGATCCTGGCATTGAATGCAACATACATAACATATCAAGCACCTTGTATTTTTTTTTTTGTAAATGCATCTCTCGTGATTCTTAAAATAACCAAGTTAATGTAGTACTGTACTCTCATACAGCCAAGCATCACTATTGTGAACTGGTCATGGATGTAGGCAAACACCCACGTAAGGCCAAATTAAGGAGAGGCGAACTGATCCAGCATCTTGGTGTGCTCGCATGCAAGGCCCCTCAACAACAGAGCCAAATTATTTATTTATTTTATTTATTATAAAGGACCCCAATGGAAATAAGTCACTCTGTCTGACTTTTTTGGATTATCCCAGGTTCTCTACACATATGCTGCTATGTATGATAATTCTATGTAACTGTATTTGTGTATACCTGAATAAACTTACTTACTTTATTTATTTTATGTCTTTGCAAACAGTACATTGAGATTTTATATTTACAATAGTGGGTTGCAATGCAAAGAGATCCTCTATTATGCCTAGGCATTATGGGCCAACTTAACATTATTGGCTTACAGACTACTTAATACTAAGGATTTTATCATAGTTGTACAGTAGGACAGTAATTATTTCATAGTTGAACAGTAGACTATTAATTATAAGTGAATTAAATTTGTATAAGACAAAGGATATATTCATATAGTCTAAAATGCTTATTGTGAAAAACAATGGTTCAGTTATATTCCTGTCAACAATGGATAAGAGGTTCAAAGTGATTGTTGAAGTTATGATGTGGGAGTACATAGGTGAGTATGTGTGTATTGAATATTTAGCATTTAGTCTAGGGTGATTAAGTGGCTTTTGAGAAGAGTCTTAAACTGATTTTCAGACTGGGTTACTTTAATATATTCTAGTAATGAATTCCATATTTTAGGGCCCTTTATGTGCATAGAGTTTTTACATAGTGTGATATGGACACGAGGTATATCAAAAAGAGATCTGTGTCTTGTGTTGTGGTCATGTGTCCTGTTTAAGTTGGCGAGGAGAAGTTTGAGTGGAGGGTTTATATTTGCATGTATTGTTCTGTGTATGTAGTAGGCACATGAATAAGTATGGATGTTCTTAATGGTGAGCAGATTCAGACCTTTGAAAATTGGTGGAGTATGCTGGCGGGAGTGAGAATTCGTTATCATTCTTACTGCTGCCTTTTGCTGGGTTATGAGGGGTTTTAGGTGATTGGATGTTGTTGATCCCCATGCACAAATTCCATATGTAAGATAAGGGTACATGAGTGTATGGTACAGTGCCAGGAGAGCTGATTGTGGAACATAGTACCTTATCTTTGATAGTATGCCTACAGTCTTGGAGATTTTCTTGGTGATTTGTTGTATGTGTGTCCGGAACTTAAGGCTATTGTCAAGGTGGATACCTAGGAATTTTCCTTCTGTGAGTCTTGTGGCAATGATCCATTTATCGTTATGTTAATCGGATCATTTGCAGCTTTGTTTCCAAACTGAATGAAATAGGTTTTATCGGTATTCAGGGTAAGTTTATTAGTCATCATCCAGGCAGATATTTTCCGCAATTCGGCATTGACTGTGTTTGCTAGTATGACTGTGTTTGGGTGGGAAAAAACATATGTAGTGTCATCTGCAAATAATATGGGTTTAAGTAGCTGTGATGCATTCGGTAGATCATTGATGTAGATGAGAAAGAGGAGTGGTCCAAGGACGCTTCCTTGTGGGACTCCTACTGTGATTGGTTGGGTGGAAGAGTTTGCATCATTTGCATACACATATTGAGTTCTGTTACTAAGGTATGATTTTAGGTAGTTGAGGGAGTGGCTTCTGATGCCTTAGTGCGTTAATTTGGAGTACAGCAGTTCATGGTCGACTGTATCGAAAGCTTTACGTAAATCAATGAAAATGCCCAGTGGGACTTCTTTCTTTTCGAGTGCGGTGTATATTAGTTCTAGCATGTGTATGATAGCATCATTCGTGCTTTTATTATCCCTGAATCCAATCTGACAAGGGTTTAATATGTTGTGTGAAACAAGGTAGGAATAGATCCGTCTATGAATTAATTTTTCAAAGATTTTAGAGAGCAGTGGTAAGTTAGATATTGGTCTATAGTTATTCAAGTCAGCTTGGTCACCTCCTTTGTGGATCGGAGTGACCCTCGCTATTTTGAGGATTGTTGGGAAGGTAGCTGATTCAATGGATTTGTTAAAGAGCGTTGCAATAATTGGTAACAATACTTGAGAAGCTTTTTTGTGCATAAAAGCAGGCAAGCTGTTTATGTCTCCTGCCTTGTTTTTAAGGGTGCTTATGATGAGCGTAAATTCTATGGGGTTGGTTGGAGCTAGGAATAGCGTATTTGGGTAGGTACCTATAAGGTAGTCTGATGGACGGGTGTTTATGCTTGCTTCGCTAGATTTTTACCTATGGTGGAGAAGAAAACGTTGTGTCTGTTTGCTGTTTCAGTAGGTGTGAGTGGGGGTTCATCTGATTTTGTTAGTTTGATTGTTTTGTTTTTGGATAACTTTTTATTTCCAAGAATTGCAGATAGAGTTTTCCATGTATTTTTCATATCACCTTTGATGTTATGCAATCTATTTTAATACATAATACAATTTTTTAGATCTTCTTATCAGGCTGGTAAGTGCTGACGAGTAACGTTTAGACTGTTCTCTAGTTATTTGACCCATTCTATACTGTTTTTCATATTTGTGCTTTGTGTTAATGGATTTGAGGATGCTTGGTGTTAGCCAGGGATTATTCAGTCTCTTTGCTGTGATCTGTTTAGTTTTTTTGAGGCAATGTTTGTTATAGAGGCTTTGGGTTTCTTTTAGAAAATTATTTATACATTCATTCATATCTGTATATGTTTCGAGCTCATTTTGCCAATTGATGTTATTCATAGCTGCTATAAAGTTGTTTACTGCTGTCTCGTTATGTAGTCCGTAGGTTACTTTAGTGATGTCTTGTGGCAGTTTGCCCAGGACATGTCTATGAGGAGTCAGTTAAAATATTGATAATATTTCACCCATTCTCTCATTTGCTCTCTTTTTACATTGCTTCACCACTCTCTTAACTTTTCTTTTTCTTTCCATATACTCCTACCTCCTTGCATCACTTCTACTTTGTAAAAACTCCTCTTATGCTTACTTTTTCTCTCTTACTACTCTCTCTACATCATCATTCCACCAATAGCTCTTCTTTCCTCCCACATCCACTTTCCTGTAACCACAAACTTCTGCTGAACACACTAACACTATATTCTTAAACTTGCCCCATACATCTTTTACCCCATTGCCTATACTCTCACTAGCCCATCTGTCCTCCAACAGTTGTTTATATCTTACCCTAACTGCCTCCTCCTTTAGTTTATAAACCTTCACCTCTCTCTTTCTTGCTGCTTCCATTTTCCTTGTATTCCATCTACCTTTTACTCTCACTGTACCTACAGCTAAAAAGTGATCTGATATAGCTGTGGCCCCTCTATAAACAAGTACATCCTGAAGTCTACCCATCAGTATTTTATTTATCAATATCTAGTCCAACAAACTACTATCATTATGCCCTATATCATATCTTGTATACTTCTTTACCCTCTTTTTCTTAAAATATGTGTTACCTATAACCAAGCCCCTTTCTATACAAATTTCAATCAAATGCCCCCATTATCATTTACACCTGGCACCCAAAGCTTACCTACCACACCCTCTCTAAATGCTTCTCCTACTTTAGCATTTAGGTCCCCTAAAGTACATGTACAAGGTATGCAGGCCTAGCTGACATCAATGACATACTACTATATAGAAAGCCACTTGTTATGCAGAGCATTTCAGGCAAATTAGGTCAGTTTTGTCCCAGGATCCAACCCATACCAGTTGACTAATGCCCAGGTACCCATTTTACTGATGGGTGAACATGGACAACCAGTGTAAGGAAACACACCCAATGTTTCAACCCTTGCCGGGAGTCAAACCCAGACCCCTCACCCTATGAAGTGAGAACTTTTGCCACCAGGCCACCGGCCACTCCATCTGTGGTCTTGTTTGTCCTTCACTAAGCTTCATGACTTTACACTTGGTGGGGTTAAACTCCAGGAGACATTTATCAAACTAGGCTTGCATTGCTGTTCCAATTAACAAAGTACTGTAGTTATATTAGTGATGTTCCAGCTAGCAAATGAATCACATTCCTGGTATTCCAGTTAATGAAGGAATTATTAATGAATTGGACTATATTTTCTTTGTTTAATACACCAGCCATCTCTCATCAAGGTAGTGGTGACTCACCACAACAAAGAGGAAGCACATTCACCATCATTCATGCTGTCACTGTCTTGCCAAAAGCATGCTGACACCACAGTTCAGATGAACCTTCCAACAACAACATCCTCGCACATTCTTTAGAGTGTAGTCACTCTAGAAGTACAGCAGGCATCTACACTATCCCCTGTGGGTTCTGTCCCAAGAAATATGTAGGCGAGACAGGCAGAGATCTTGCAGTCCGCCTGAATGAGCATCAAAATGCCTCTAACAGAGACGATGTAAGGTACGCCTGTGTCCTCCACAGAGACTCCACGGGGCATTTGATGAACTGGAATGAGGCACAACTCATTCTCACAGAACCAGACTTCAGACGCCGACGGTGCCTAGAAGCCTCACTAATCGCCGTCACCAACACTGTAGAACGCAACACTGGAAACTACAAAATTTCAAAAACATTGGCATACATGATACTTAAGCACCACAACCCAACAACACAGGAGTCACATGATTTCATTGTCTACCCGTCCTCATCCCAACATGACATTCCTCAGGTCATGTGCGTCACTCACATCTCACTCTCCGCCTATATATATAATGTCTTTCTACCTCTGTATGTTAGAAGTGATCAAGGTCCCAGGACCGAAACGTTTTCTAATAAATATGTCATAGTGTTTGCTTAAGTGTCTTTCTAAACCAATTTAACGATTTATTCTAGACTTTGTTAATAATAATTAGGCCTATTTTATTTCTATTGGTCATGAGATCCTGACTGAATAAGAGACACCTGGCTGTCTTGAAGAAGGCACTGGACAGGTACCTAAAGTCAGTACATGACCAGCCAATCTGTGGTGTGTATATCAGTCTATGTGTAGCCAGCAGTAACAGCCCACTTGATCAGGCCCTGATCCACCACGAGGCCTGGTCATAGACCAAACCATGGAGGCGTTGACCCCCGAAACCCTCTCCAGGTATACCCCAGAAGCTAAAAATGACATAGTGTTTTGTGCTGAATAACTTATTTTCTTATCTTGCAGAAATTATTGACTACAATGTTACCAACACCTGAAGAGAAGCACAAGATTCAAGAAGCCACCATTTGTAACCCATACCTTCCTCTTGGGTCGGCAGAACAGTTTTTTATGATGCTGTCGTCCATATCTGAACTTCCCGCCAGATTAAAACTCTGGATCTTTAAGCTAGACTATGAGAACATGCAGAAGGTAATAACAAACAGGGTAATTTTTCTCCATTTCATCAGAATTTACTTTGACATTTAGCTGATGACTGACATGGTTGCTCTGCCTGTATTGCTCTCTGAGACTTCCACCTTTATTGCAGAATTTTTTAACTGCATTTCCCCTTATTCCCCTTCCCATTCTGTTCATGTCCTCCCCTTAACACCTCCACCTCTTCTGTTCTGAAATCTTGTTCACCTCTGCCATGTTCCATTGAATGAACCGTGTGGGTTTAGCACTTCCCATGAATATAATAATAATGAATGGAAATGCTTCTTCACACCATAGAAATAAAATAAAATAAAATATTTATTTTTTTGTTAAGGTTACAATGTGTGTTTACATATAGTATGAATGGAGCAAAGAAAGCCACTATCATGCCCAGGCATTTTGGGCAGACTTAACCTAATACTTATAGACTACTTAAGTCTAGACAGGTGAAGAGTGGTAGAATACAAACAGTCAATCTTCACTATTGTTAATATAAGAAATTATAAGAAATTCTACTTGCCTGAATTGCATTAGTGGCTTTCTTTTGTGCCTAACAATGTTTTACTGCATATAAATTACATTATTTTAGGTAGTAGGTTTGTAGACAGCAGCCACCCAGGGAGGTACTACCATCCTGCCAAGTGAGTGTAAAACGGAAACCTGTACAGTAGGGCTCCACTTATACAGCAGGTTAGGTTTCAGGCTACTGTCAGAAAGTGGACATTGCAGGAAAGCAGAACGTCATTTGTTTCCAATTATGTCAGATAAGTTTACACTTCTCCATGGGAAAGTGGAACAGAATTCTTCCTCTGTAAGCCATGCATGTCGCAAGAGGCCACTAAAATGCCTGGAGTATGGGGCTAGTAACCCCTTCTCCTGTATACATTACTAAAGTTGAAAAAGAGAAGCTTTCGTTTTTCTTTTTGGGCCACCCTGATTTGGTGGGATGCAGCCTGTTTGTTGAAAGAAGAAGTTTACACTAACATATATTAAGTTAGCAATAGAACAAGGCATTAAAAAACAATAAAAGTAAAATACACACACAGTACACTCATTACTTACCTCAAAATGTTTGTAGTCTTAATGTAGGGTGAGAAGTGAGTAGTGTTTATTGTAAGAAGTTAGGTATGGTAGCCAGCCAGGCCACCCCCACCGCACCCACACATAATATACTTCGACATTTAAAGAGCCCTAGAGTGATAAAATGCATATAGTGTACACTCATTACCTACCTTAAAATATTTGTAGTCTTAATATAGGGTGCAAGGTAAATACAGCCTCTCTTCACTTAACAACGGAGATAGGGGCCTAAGACCCTGTCGGTAAACAATTTCATCGCTAATCAAGGAATGACCTAAAATCTGGAATTCATTACCTGTGAATATAAAAGAAACACTGTCTGTTTATAAATTCAAGTCTCTTCTCAAAAATCACTTACCCACAACTAAATAAATGCTGAATAATTGTATCTCATAAATTGTATCTCGTAAATGTTTCTCATTATTGTATCTCATAAATGTCTAACCTGTGACCCAATCAAACTTTATTTTTTAATTACATTACCTAACAGAATACAGTGGACCCCCGCTTAACGATCACCTTCCAATGCGACCAATTATGTAAGTGTATTTATGTAAGTGAGTTTGTACATGTATGTTTGGAGGTCTGAAATGGACTAATTTACTTCACAATATTTCTTATGGGAACAAATTCGGTCAGTACTGGCACCTGAACATACTTCTGGAATGAAAAAATGTCGTTAACCAGGGGTCCACTGTACTCCAATCTACAGAATGCTCAGCAACACAGTAAATGACCATATGACCTGTCTTTGTAATACTCATTTGCGCTAAATTGTTATCTGTTTACAATAATGTATTTACCACTGAATATATCATTGCTTAGTTAATCTTAAGTTAATTTTAAGCCTGCTCATAATGCTCTGCATACAAGGGGCTTTGGCATGTTGCACTGTAATAACTTTGTACTTCACTGTATCATGTTCAAATTAATAAATAAATAAATAAATGACCCGTACCGACACTTCAAAAGTGTCACCACCCAAAAATTAAAACATTCGGTTTTATGTTTGTTGGAAAATTCCTTTCAATCTGTTTATTATTATGGTCACGGTCACTTTTTTTTTTTTTTATCCCTCTCTGCCCTCCACTCTTCAATACCTCTCTATATAATATCAGTTTTTATGAATTTGGGCATCTTTATCCTGCTTCTACTTTATTTGTGTTATACCTAATATTAGTCTGGAATGGATGTGATAGGTAGATAACCTTTATTGATAGTAATAGTATAATTATACAATATTGTATAGTCCCTTGAGCTTACATGTCTGTACATCATGGTGAAGCATGAATTACTGAGACTGCTGGTGCCTTCTCCACTCTCTTGTATACCCCAGCCCCACACATCCTCCAGTGCCTCTCCATATATGTCAGTTTTTATTAATTTGGGTAGCTTTTTCATGCTTCTACATTATTTAATCAAACTTTTTATTCATCCATAACTTGCCGTAAATGTTTCTGTTGATTCCTCACCTTCACCTGCCTTCAAAGTCTCAAAGATACTGTGTGCCTTGGCTTGAATAATTGAAAGGCTCATCGGCATTCTTTTTTGTATCTGATAGTCAAACCACATCACCAGTAATTTCTCCAGTTCTTGAATGAGGCCTTTCTGCTGCCTAGTTATTATGGCTTGAAATCCTGTCGATGCTTTCACTGCCTCTTTCACTCTATCTTTATCCTTCAAGATAGTGGAAATGGTAGAATTCGCCACCTTTAAGTCATCGGCTATCACTTGTACTTTCTTACCAGCTTCATACTCATTTATAACCTTCATTTTCACCTCAAGATCAAGAGCCTTCCTTTGGTTCTTAGCACTTCCTTCAGGTGAAGTCAAGATCTTCCTTTTCACTGACATCTTGTACTATGGGATGCACAATAAAGTGCAAATTTGTACAAATACGTATTCTTGGAGACAGTGAAAGCTGGGTGTCTGTAGGACGAAGTCTGAGATACTTGACGCTGAGACATCACTTTGCTGTATAAATGTCATACGTATTTTGTACAAGTTTAGTAGCTAACATTTAAACTACTCTAGAGCAATTGTTGTTGTTATTATTATTAGTAGTAGTAGTAGTTGTATTCTTCTTCTTTCAACAAACCAGCTGCATCCCATTGATGCAGGGTGACCCAAAGAGAAAAACAAAAGTTTTTCTTCTTTTTACATTTAGTAATATATACAGGAGAAAGGATCACTAGCCTCTTGCTCCTGACATTTTAGTTGCCTTTTATTGGCATTTAAAACACTGTATATTTGCTTCAGTTCTCCTTGTTGACTGTTTGAGCACGAGATTACACGGTCTGACCACGAGTTTACATTTCAGTGCTGTGTGATAGTCAATAATGTTCCGTCACAGTTTATCCACTCACTCAGATTGATCTTGCAAGTCTTGGTGTTGTCCACACTTCCTTATATGGGCATAATAATGCATGGCTGCCAGCCATCACTACATGGTTCAGTCAAGGAACCAATTTTCCTGATTCTGAAGTGTTTAACATTAAATGAGTCTTACTAGCTATAGCTGAGGTACAAATAGAGTTTTAGATAAAGAAGTGTCGGATTCAACATTGAAATTTATTTTTATATCAGGGGGACATGAGATTTTTTGAAGTGTCAAGGTGGGTCATGATGCAGAGAAGGTTGGGAACCACTGAACCACTGTCTTATACATCAAGTGCAAATTAACCACTTGCATTTTTTCCTGTAGACTGACTCAATCACCCGTGTCTCGAAGGTGGACTTCGAGGAGCTGTCTAATAACATTGCCAAGATAGAGGTCGACTGTAAAGAATCATGGGATCATCTAAAAGCCATTGTAAAACATGATGGTCCTACACAGATTAAGCTCAAGTAAGATGGCTATTAATGCTAATTTACATTGTTCCACTGCACTGAGACCAGTTTGCCTAAGATGTGATTTTTATAATTACCAGAAGGTACTTGTGTGGTGTATATATTGTGTATTTACAGTAATTGTTATTATGAACCTGCTAGTGTAAATGTTTTTTTTTATTTTTAAAGGTTGGAAGTTTTATTGTGCATATACTTTATTATTGACAGGTATGAGTGTTAATATGAATGAGTGTATGTATGGTACCTTGTTTTGGAGAAGACTGCTGAATGATCTTGTAGGTAAAAGCATTCTGTAAATATTATGACTTTCTTCCACAACATTGAGAAGGTAAGTTTATTTATGTACAGGTACACATAAGTACAATTATCATACCAAGTAATAGGTGTGTAAATCACCCAGGATAACCCAGAAAAGTCAAAATTACTTATTTCAGTTAGGATCCTTGTAATATCTTGTTCATTGTCATAGTATTTGTGTTAGTGAAACACTGCATAAACTGAGGTTTTATTAAGCAGTTTGTGTTTCCTTGCAGTGTGTTCCAGTGAACCAGTGAGTGGGACAGTAGTGTGTTCCAGTGAACCAGTGAGTGGGACAGTAGTGTGCTCCAGTGAACCAGTGAGTGGGACATTAGTGTGCTCCAGTGAACCAGTGAGTGGGACAGTAGTGGATTAAGACCCAGGTTGGGATATTTACCAGGACAGTAAGTGGGCATGTTGCAGTTCAGGGGTTCATTTAAACTGTGGTGTCTGTACACTTGCAAGACAGCTGTTGAATGAATGATTACCAGTGTGTCTACAAGTGTTATGGACTATACATAGACACCTGTTGAATGAATAATAATAATAATAATCTTTATTTCTACAAATACATGTACAAGACATACAGACCATAGCTAACATCACTGACATACTACTATGTATATAGAAATCCCTTTGTTATGCAGAGCATTTTGGGCATATTAAGTCACTTTTGTCCCAGGATGTGACCCACACCAGTTGACTAATACCTAGGTGCCTATTTTGCTGCTAGGTGAACATGAACAACAGGTGTCTTAGGAAACATGTCCTGATGTTTCCACCTGTACCAGGGATCGACCCCCGGACCTCAGTGTGTGAGTTGAGTGCACTACGAATTGAGCTACGGGAAACTTAATGATTACCAGTGTGTTTCCAAGTGTCATGGACTGTACATAAATGTCTTTTTCCACATTGTAGGTAATGCCTACAAGTATGGCAGAAAGAGACCTGGTTCATAACAAACCTTGGTTGAATATAACTTGATAAAGATTAACTCCATAATAAGAACTCACTCTGCATCTGTACTGTCAGCCTAAACAGTGCTGGTGGACACTAAATATAAAGAGATTTAAAATAATAGACAAAATTCACTTGCTAAACTGTACTTCTGATTCCTTAATTTTTAATGTTTATTGTAACATAATTGTACATTGTGTGTACAGTGCTATATTAGGTGTACAGTAGAGTACTTTCATCAACATTCACTCCATCACTGTCTTGCAAGAGGCATGCTTACACTACAGTTATAAAACTGCAACATTAACACCCCTCCTTCAGAGTGGCGGCACTGTACTTCCCATCTCCAGGAATTAAGTCCGGCCTGCCGATTTCCCTGAATCCCTTCATAAATGTTACTTAAATGGTTATTTATGTGTTATTTTTTTAACATTATTCCATAAAATGTTTAATTCATGTTAAGTAATAAACAAAGATAGACAAAGAACTTTGTCCTTGGAAGCAAAGAGTGGAATGTATAAGAGTATAGTTTTACCAACACACTTATATGAGTGTGAAGCATGGGTGATGAATGTTGCAGCGAGGAGAAGGCTGGAGGCAGTGGATATGTTATGTCTGAGGGCAATGTGTGGTGTGAATATAATGCAGAGAATTCGTAGTTTGGAAGTTAGGAGGAGGTGCGGGATTGCCAAAACTGTTGTCCAGAGGGCTGAGGAAGGGTTGTTGAGGTGGTTTGGACATGTAGAGAGAATGGAACAAAACAGAATGACTTCAAGAGTGTATAAATCTGTTGTGGAGGGAAGGCGGGGTAGGGGTCGGCCTAGGAATGGTATGGTTGGAGAGAGGGGGTAAAGGAGGTTTTGTGTGCAAGGGGCTTTCCAGCAAGCATGCATGAGCATATTTGATAGGAGTGAATGGAGATAAATGGTTTTTAATACTTGACGTGCTGTTGGAGTGTGA